>NW_026067970.1:4122674-4171570 GCF_014885135.2 Alexandromys fortis
AAAAAAAAAAAAAAAAAAAAAAAAAAGATACATGGGAATAGGCTTTCAAGTGCCTAACACCCCACAACCAGACACTGTGGCTCAGTTAATGAAGTTAGGACAGACGCAGACAAGGTGTGAGAAGACTTCAACTGGCTGACCACCACCATTTCCTCAACTATTCAACAGCTACTAAGTGCCTATCAAGATCTTGCCCGTGGGCAGACATAGGGTGCATGGTATTTACTGTATTCAAGTAGTCTGTGGAGGACAATAGGTGATAATCAACTACTTAACAATCTACGCAAGTAAGTAAGGAAAGATAGCTTAGTGCCAGGTGCCATGACGCTTGGCAATGTGGCAGCAACTATCCAGCAGGCCAGCTGAGCGTGTGTCTAGAATGTCGGTCTTTGTGCCGAGACCTGGTGACTATTAACATGGGCTCAGAAGTCCTTTCTCCTGCCTTCAGAATATGGTGGCAATGCATGGGTGTAATCCCAGTGCTGAGGACACAAGGTCACAGGACAGATGTGGCATAACCAGCTGTCACTGGAGTGGAGACACAGAAGGGAGCCAAACACTTCCTCCTCTCATCTTCCTCCCCAGATTCTGGGCACTCCTCTTCTGGTGTAAATGATGAGATAGTTACTGGGGTGGTGTGAATTGTCTGTAATCTATCAATCATGTTTTAAATAAACGCTGATTGGCCAGGCAGAAAGTATAGGTGGGAAAACCAGACAGGAAGTAGAAATGATATAATGAGAACACACCACAGAGAAACCCTGTCTCGAAAAACCAAAAAAAAAAAAAAAAAAGATATAATGAGAACAGGAGAATTCTGGGAAGGAGGAAGTTGATTCTTCCTACTCCTACCCAGATCAGTGAAGCAGCAGGATGTGATCTGCCTCACTGAAAAAGGTGCTGAGCCACATGGCTAACATAGGTCAGAAAAATGGGTTAATCAAGATGTGAGAGTTAGCCAGTGAGAGGCTAGAGCTAACGGGCCAATCAGCTTATAATTTATGGAGACCTCTGTGTGATTTTTCTCTGGGACTAAACAGTTGTGGGGTACAGGGCAGGATAAAAACCCCAACAACAAGCAGGCCCTCGTTCATGTTACACTGGGGGCTCAACCACGTCTCCAGATAGTCTAGAATCAGCCTGTTATTTACAGTAGGCTAACTTCTCATCATGAAGAAGGAAAAAAAACCCATGATTTAATGAAACAGAACATTTGTCTGCGGAGAGTTGATCATGATTATCCAAAGAGTCCCAAATCGTTGCTCATGGCTCTTTGAAGAATACTCTACTCAATAATTCATGGGCATTTAAAGGAGTCTTCCAAAGAAAAGATGTTATATCACTCCAAATCATGGTGAAAATAAGTTGAAACTTTAAAAAAAAAAAACTGATGGAGGAAATACATGTGTAAAACACACACATGCATACATACACACACACACACACACACACACACACACACACAAAGGGCAATAAATCAAATGCCTGCAAGTACAAAAAAAAACCCCAAAAGTATTAGTAATTTCTCACTATGTGAATGGATGAAGCTTTATGGCACGCAAGGTGACAAGGACAGCCTGTGCCTGAAGACAGAACATTAGGAGCAATAGCTAGCAATCTGTGCCCTGTCCACTGTCTTCCTTAATCCTCATACCCTTTCTTTCCCGTGATAAAATGGCCCTTTCCACAATCTTTGTCATTTTTTTGCTGCACATCTAGACTGTGAGTGACATACTGAGTTTTGGTACTACTCTATGCTAAATTTGGTTGTTCATCTAGGGACTACCTTTTCTTCTGTGGGCGCCAGAGCGCTCAGCCTTCAAGTGGCATGAATAGGGAAAGCGTAGGAGGGGATTCTAACACATGAGTGATTCAAGGACCACAGAGACGTGTTTGGAAGTCACACTGTCTCATTCACTGCGGTCAGAAGAAAACTGGTGGCTCTTGGCATTTATGGGGGCTGTCAGTTTCTCATCCATGTTTTCAGCTGGCCAAGAAATACAGACTTTTGAATCAGTCACAGGAATGAATCGAGGCCTTGTTCTGCAGACTTCTTTTTATATGAAAAATTTGCTCACACTCTATTTCACCTGGAAGCCGGCTCCTTTGAAGAAAGCATATAGGAGAACTCATACAATTAAGGGCAAGTGGAAATGTAAGGATTTAGATTCCTCCATTCAGGACACGTTATGGCAATAAAATCACCTCCTATCTCTTGTTCCCTCGGCTGGCAGAGTCGTGATGTAAGGTGTAAATAACCCTTGTGCCAGCTCCGTGCCTCAAAGGCAAAGTGAACTCATGGCCCAATTGCTTTGGAATGCTTGAGGTTCATTCATTGCTGGTGGTGAATCTGTCTGGAAGATAAACTTGTTTAGTTTAAGTCAACTTTGAAGCCGTATAGAGCTAAGGAGCACTGGCTGCAGGAGAAGGCCACACCCATACATTTTCCTCTCAATTCACAGATACTGGCAAGGCATCTGGTCCACCAGTTCTTCATGCTGCCAATAAATGAATCAAGAGCATGACAATGTCTCATTCCTGCACAGGGTCACCGTAGCCATAATTAATTCTATGTATGCCATGACCATTGTCTAAAACCAGGTTCACCCTGCCTTGCCTTGTGATGGCACTGTCCCTGGGGAAGGAGGCAGAAGACAGCAATGCCAGGGTTGCTGATAGGTCCTCCTGCTCCTGTGGAGTCACACTCAGAGGCACATTGCTTGCCAGAAAGAAGCCTTGCTGCACTCCATACAGTTTTGCCAGATGCTCTTGGCCATTGCTCTTATAAAGTCTGAAAGTTCATTTAATATTAACTTTCCTAAACAGATCTTTATTAAAAGGCAGACAGGAGCTAAGCTAGAATATTTTAATAAAAATATTGATAGAACTTCAAGAGAGAAATGTAGTTGTAAAAATAAAAGAATGCATAAATTACCTTCTCTTTTAACTTTAATTCTTATTAAAAGAGATATACTAATTTTAATACTTTTTGCTACTGATTTGGGTCAGATTTTCTTTTAAAAATTTGTTTGTTTTTTACGTGTATGGGTGCTTTGCTTGTATTCATATCTGTGCAGCATATATGGGCCTGGTATGTCTGGAGGCCTGCAGAGGGCCTCAGATCCCTGGAACTGGAGTTGTGGATGGTTGTGATCCACCATGTGGGTCCTGGGAATTGAACCTAGACTTCTGGAAGAACAACCAGTGCTTTTAACCTCTGACCCATCTCTTCAGCCCCCTAAGCCACTTTCTTGAGGAATTCCATCAAGTCTCATTGTATTGTGCATAATTGTGTGTGTGTATGTTTGTGTGTGTGTGTATAAAATTTCTGAGTGGAATAGTCATGAGTTCAAAATAGCTACCGAAATCTTAAACTTTTATATGTATCTGTATTTAAATCACATGCAGGCAATGAGAGATTTGTATTATTGACGATTCCTAATAGTTTGGTACTAAATGCCGCAAAATTCCTTGATTTCACCCTAGTCCTTTAGCTAGCTCATAGGTGATAATATAGGACTATGTGGGTGCCTGAGTCAAGAAGAAAGTGTTTCTCAGAGCCAGCATTCTTCTTTCAATAGGTTATCTCTCCTGTTCTCTGCACATCATTTTTTAAATTGATGTCTCATCTTGCTTTTAATGGTTGAGGAAATGAAGCAGACAGATATGTGACTTAGACACAACTCTAGAACCAGATGGGGTAGCGACTTGTATAAGGCTTGTAAATTTAGCTTTGGGTGTGCTGTCTAGGTCCATCTTGTACTGATCATACTTGCTGGGGATAATACACTTAGTGACTATAAACTGATGGGAACTGAGGGGGGGGGGAAGGGAGGGAGGGAGGGAAGGAAGGAGGGAGGGAGAGAGAAAGAGAGAGAGAGAGAGAGAGAGAGAGAACTACCTACCTTTTTTTCCTGTTGTTTCTTTTTTGGTCTGGAACTTGCCAAGTAAGCTAGGCTTGCTGGAGGTCACCAAGCCTCAAGCATCCACTATATATATTGCATTCCCATTGCTGGGATTCCAAGCATGTACCACCATGCCTGGCCTTTTTTACAGGGTACTACCGTACTATAGATTGAGTTTAGGTCCTCATGCTTACAAGGGAAGCATTTGAAAGGCAGATCTGTCTTTCCAGCTCCTTGTGGGAACTTGTAAACTCCTTTTAAAAATAGTGTTAGGTAGGTACTTATTGTCTGTCCTACTGATAACATCCACAGAACTTCCTCTGCGTAACTGCTGACTAAATTTCTAGATCATAAGGTCAAGTTTGTAGAACTCTTTCTTGTAAGGCAGACAACAGAGTCTTGACATTGCAAAGCTCCTTGACTCGCTGCCACAGGATGGAGAGTCAGCGAGGACATACCCCTTTCTCAAGAAATATCCAGTAAGAAATCAAGATACTAGAATGTGATAAACTACAAAGAAATTATTTTTATACCCTTTTGTTGCTAACATATAGAAAATTAATTGAAGACATTTCATAGATACATACAAACTATACATATTCATAGGGTACTATATGATATTTCAATGCATGTACCTGATGTGTATTGATCAGTCTAGGATAGTTGGTCTACCCATTACATTGAATGTTTATGCTTTCTTTGTGTAGAAAATATCTAAATCCTTTACCAACTATCATGTAGTATTCGCTTATTGCCAGGCACAAACATTCTACTGTACTATAGATTAGACATTATCATTTCTGCCCAACCACACCCCGTACCCTTTTCCCCATCTCTGTCCTGCCCCCCTCAGCCTCTGGTAGCCAGTATTCTATTCTCTACTTGTATAACATTAAATTTTGAAACCCCCACAAATGCATGCAAATGTGTAATTTTTTTAATTGTAGAGTAACTGGTTTGTTGAGCTCAACTCTTTCCAGATCTGTCCACATTGCATGCATTGTGGTTTCATTCTCATTGAAGGCAAGCTCAGCAATACGAAAAGTGATCAAAATTTCCTTCTTGCCTTTGCCTCGGGTGCTTGAGGCTCTCCAGCAACCTGTGTTTTGTTTGTAAATCTCTGCCAGAGGGGAACCTGCATATGTTTATGCAGCATCCACCCAGGTGTATGAGGGTGATAACCTCAGAGGGGAACCTGCAGGTGTTTATACAGAATCCATCCAGGTGTATGAGGGTGATAACCTCAGAGGGGAACCTGCAGGTGTTTCTGCAGCATCCATCCAGGTGTATGAGGGTGATAACCTCAGAGGGGAACCTGCAGGTGTTTCTGCAGCATCCATCCAGGTATATGAGGATGATATCCACGGAAAACTTTGAGACTGGGTGAAGTACAAGTTCAAAAGGCTGGAGGTTCTCCTGTCCCTTATTCGGGTGCTCCTTGCTGAAGTGCCTAATGAAAGGGAAGCCTAAAGTCTTAAGTGCAGCTCAGCATTCCTAAGAAAACCAGTTCCTGTGCATGCTAAGTGGGCTGCTTGCTCCTACTGATTGAATGCACCTTGGTATTCACCAGAAAAGCACAGCCACACTTATTCAGGATACAGACATCACTGGAGTTATAGCTGACTAATGTTCTTGGATCTAAATAAGGAAGGGATTACAGGCATTTTAATTTACAGCCTTGGGTTTTACCCACTAAGTTCAAGGGATTTGAAGAGAAACAATTACTTGACAAAGGCATTCAATGGCAGTAAAAATTTCTGCCTCTCTGACTTAAGCAACTGAAAAGCTGGGCTGTTCCTCCTTTGAGCATTTGCACACTTCCTGGCTTATTTGGAGCTGGCAGGATAAGAGATCAAAGATGACTAGAGATCCTGTACTGAGTCCGATGAATGTTAGATGAAAGTTGGGTGCCATTTATTGGTTTCTTTTGTAACTGGAAAGAATATGTCATTCACCAAGTTGAATCAAAACTTAGGAACAGTGTCTCTTGTATATTTTGGATGAGAATATAGGTATTTGGCTATCATGCAGCAAAGAGAATCATACTTGGTAACAGCTCAAAGGTCTCCCTCTGAGCCATCTGGGCTCTAGGATTGGGGAAGCCACTGTCTTTGCTTCAATAGGGTCCTATTTGTTCCATGGTTTTGGATTTATTGTTAGAGAGGCCAAGATGCTGGACACTGTCATACCCATCCCCACCTCCTTTGTGTGTAGGTGTGTGCTAATACCTGAGGATCTTTTGCTTTAGTATAGAGGAAAAATAAAATTTTCTTAGCTTTGCTTGGAGTCTGTCCTCTCTCGTGTCACTTGTGATTAATGCTATGGGCCAGCATGAGGCCAACACCTCAAGGATGCTGCTGATGTGACGTTAAACACTTACTTCAGTTTGGTTTTCTATTGAAACCAGTTTCTGTAAGTTGAAGGTGCACCCTTATCACTAGCGAAGGCTGCATCTAAGCTGTTACTTTGAAAAGAGCTCTGCCTGCTCTTATTCGGGGTGTTTCTGCCGCTGGCCTTCATGCTTGGTTCTCAACTATGACTCTCAATACTTAGTCTCCTGTAAAGAAGCATGAAGGAATAAGAGGAAAAGCAAAAGCTTGGTAAAATAAACTCCTGTGATAACAAATGGCCAACCATTCTTCTGTTGCTTGGTGTTTCCTTAGAAACACTCTTGGGACACAGAAAAAAAAAAAGAGGCTTCCAATGCGGGGAGGTCTATGGAGGACAGGCAGGATTCCAAGAATGGCTCCCTTTCCAAAAAGCAGGAATTGGTAAATGACTCAATTTGCATATCATGCCTGGAACAAGACTTGATTTCTTCATAAATAGGACAGGAGAAGTAGCTTTTACCTAGCCTGTTCTCTGTAAATATTACTGAGATGGAAGGGAAGTGTTCAGCCTTGTGTCCAGTAAGAGACTTGGAGAGGCAGAATCAGTGCACCACAGACAAGACACATCTGTCTGTTCTTACACTTGGTTTCCCTATTTACACCTCCTACTCAGAGACCCATTATCTGTAGGTCTGGGTCTTATTTCTGTCCTCACTACTATTTCCTAGTGGTTCCCTTTGATGGTCCCCCCAATAGTTGTATATTGCTTGAGCTTATGGACAGTCAGTGGTTTTTGAAGTTAATCTGAGTTAGAATTCATAGACTCCTTAACCTTTAGAACTTTATTTGAAAGATAAGGGAGAGGAAGTCTAGGGAAAGTATTTAATGTTCTCTAAGTCATGCTATTTTCCAAATATGGATTTCTGGATTGTCAAGATTGTTTTACACACATATACACACAATTGTTTTATACACAAAGGGTTTATGAGTCCTTTGAGCCTAGAAGGGCAAACCTTGGGATGTGGACTGAAATGAGATCCTTTCTGAAGGGGAGAGAAGATTTTTAATGAGATGCTTAAAAGTTGTATGGTCTTGTTCAGGAAGACCAGCTCTCTATTTCCAGAATAGAATCTAGCCTGCTTATAAACAAATGTGAGGCAGCCTGGGTGAAAATCCTTGTGGACCACAAACATCTGCAGAAATATGTTGTTTTCTATAATCACACAACAGTTATATGAATATCTGTGTGTGCATCGTAGTAACTAGTGTGTTAAAAATGTCATTTGCACAAAGCTGAACCTTCATGTAAGTATTTTAGATAAGGTTTGATTTATAGCCATCAGGAGTAGAGAGTCTCAGAATTTTGTATCTTGAGGTTAAGAACAGGGAAAAAACACCCCTGGGACTCTGCTGTCCTGGAGTCCCTGCCAACCCCTCGGGTACTGCAAGCCCCTTTCTCCTAGGGAGTCAGGACATGTTGTCTTTGAAGGGCTGATTCTACAGAGAAGGGCAGGTCACAAGCCACCTGCTTTCTGAGTCTTGGTGGATATTTACTGGATTGCTGGGATTACCTACTCTATATATGTAAAGAAGTAAGCACAGTCCTGATGCCTTGTGATATAGCCATATGTAGCATGCAGGCCCGGCACTGAGTGTCAGCGAAAGGGAGGTCTTCGGATGACACAGGTGGCAGAGGCTTCCAGAACTGTGCGGAAAGTGAAACAGAGGCAGTATATAGATCAGGCTGAGCAAAGGCCACAGTCAGTCTCCTGTTTGCTGAGGGCTTAGGTGGGGATAATACAAACACACTGTAGAAGAGGCTAGGGCCCTTGCTTGTAATCCTGGTGCCACCACCACCTACCCGGGAGACCTGAAGAAGAATCTCACTGGTTCTCCATTTTTCTCATTTCATGTGCACATGAGCGTGTGTGTGTGTGTGTGTGTGTGTGTGTGTGTTTGTGATAGCTATGGCCCCGCCCTTCTGTTTATTGTATCTTCTGCCTTGAAGAAAAGTATTTTATTTGGTCCCATTCATGTCAACCGTGCCTAATCTGAAGGAAGATATCCTGGCTTAAGTATAAGTCTTAAGGGCAATTCACTTTCCTCACTTCCTAGGGTCTTTTGAGATGAGAATCCAGAGAATACGTGGGTACGGACGTACTACATAGACGGCAGCAGATCATGGCTTCATCTCCTCCAGTTTTCTAAGGAGTAGGCTCCGTAGAAAGTCCAGACTATGAAAGAAATTCCTTTCCTTTTAGAGAGTATTCACAGAACACTCTTTTGGCCACAGCAAAGGAAAATAAAATCAATAATGCTATATTTTATAAAAGATGGAAACTGTGCGTGTTTGACTTGGAACCTTTTATCATCTTTCTCTGGTTCTCAGGGGGGGATAAAATGACCGAGCTACTTTTTGCATTAAGAAGGAGGAATTAGCGGGCCTGTTTGTTTCTTTTTGTTTTCTATAAAAATATACACTCTTTTTCTTTCTAAACTCCCGAAGTCAACTTTGAGAGTGGTATAGAAAATCTTCTGGGCTGAGTTTAGCTAAATCATTTTATTGCAGATTAAAGTCAAAGGCTCATTCCCCCTACGGTGATGTGTATTCAGATGATACTGACTCCGGATGTTTATTGCTGTCTAGGGGTGAAGGTGGGGGAGGGGAGGGTCAGGAGGGCTGGGATGTCCGTATGTGTAGTTTTTCTCTTCCACATGGCCATTATAGTTGAAGGGATGGGAGAGTGTAGTAGCTTTTGGGCATGGGAGGGTAAGAAGGAATTTGCTTCCATTGACCATGCATTGCAGGAAAATCCCTGTTACTGATCTTTGGCCTCTGCTTTTCAGATCAGACTCCAACACCCACGAGATTCCTGAAGAACTGTGAAGAGGTGGGTCTCTTCAGTGAGCTGGACTGCTCCTTCGAGCATGAGTTCAGGAAGGCTCAAGAAGAAGAGAACAGCAAGCGGGTAGGTGGGCCTGGGTGGACCCTAGAGGTGTGGGTCCCCAGCGTCATGTGGAACATGTCTGGCGCTGCAATCTGTATCGAGGTGTTCTTAATGCACAATGTTCCGACTCAGTCTCCCCGTGAGGCCTGTTTGTGATGGTGTTTTAATGTATTTGTGCGTGCCTCGTCAACCTTTTTCTTTTAAGGTGATGTATCTCTGATGGTGATAGCACACAGAGCTGAGGTTCAAGTATCTGAAACATGGAATTCAAGCTTTAGAAAAATATGACCTTATTATTCTTAAAGCCGTGTCAGATAAACCACCTGCAAACAGGTATTTTTTTTTTCTTTGCTAAGTATTTAACATCAGATCTTATATAGGCAGTGTGTTCAAAAAAAGACCAGGCCAAAAGGGCAAGAACAGCTGATTCATCAAATGGCAGGAAACAGGATTTTCATCTGATTTGGACCCTGCTGGCAACTCTCTGTTTTCCATGATCATTGGTTGTTTTCTACCAGATGCGAAATCACTTTCTGGTCACTTTCCCTGGTCAGGCCACTGAGCATAGACTGTTGGTGAGTGAGGCACACAGAGTAGCTACAACTGTGGGTCACTTCACAAAATCCTTCAGAGGTTTTTTTTTTGTTTTTTTTTTTGTTTTTTTTTGTCCATATTATTGTGGTAGAATTTTAAAACCTACTAACAAGATAAGCAAAGGAGGAAGGGTCACGGGTAAATTTGACAAGTGTGCTTTTCATGAATTCTTTGTTACTGTCACAGGATGTCACTGAGGGCACAGTGTACTGAACATGCTAGACACAGTCCCTGGACAGAAATGCAAAATGTAGACGATGGTTTAAAGGGTCAAACAGTGGCAAGGAAACCTTGAAAGGAACTTTTAAAAGGCTCTGATATTTTTCTACCTGCTTCCAAGTCTCTGGCTCCTCCTCTGTGTGAAATGACAGTAATCCCTCTCCGTCCAGATTTTTGTGTCCCGTGCATACACTGGGCTAGCTCAGGGCAGGCTCACGGTGGTGACCAGGCTGCGTTCCTTTAGCAAAGTGCATGACATTTCTAGGAGGAGCACAAAATCACAGTCACCCCGCTTTATGTATAACTATAACTTTATTTAGACTAGTCCTTCCCTCTCCTGTCCCCACTTCTCCAGTCTTCATATCTGTTGTTCTTTGCTGGGCAAATCACTTTCAGAACCCATCACAAAGTCTAGAAGACACAACTAGATTTCATTGGGGTACTTACAAACTTTAACATCCCATGAGAATAACAAAAGAGAATCCGGGAGTCCCATTCAGTAAATTCCCCCTGCTTGAGTAATGAGCTTAGTTCTTCTGATCGATTTGCATTTGTAGAAGACTGTTTGAGGAATCAGTGTCGTTCATTTCCCCCAGACAGTCGAAGTGAGTTTCTTTGATTATGATAAAGACGTGGGTGTGATCAATGCTATCTTCATATTCCTTGCGATAGAATGGTGGTAAGCCCATGCCCTTTATTTTCCTAAAGATCTTTTCCCCCTGACAGGTTCTGTACAGCTTCAGCTGGGGGTGTGGCTTTAGACGTGCTCCTGGTGAGTTATTCATGACTCTCCATGTGACGCCGGCCACCTCCTGCAAGCAGTTCTTGCAGATCTGAATTCCAGGAAATGGTTTGCTTCCCCTGAGGAACTTGGGCATTTTTCTGCTGTGGCTAGGAGAAGCGTGTACCGGTTGTGTTTCTCTTTTTGCTCTGCCTGCTGGATTATCACAAAACCAAGGGTACTGCTTAACTTGGAGAGCATTTTAGACCGCTATAATGAGTAACATTTTACTTCCTCCGTCTACCAGACTTTCAGTTCTAGTTTATATTTCCTCTGGTCGTCATTTCTAATTAAGCAAAAATATTTTCATGCTATACATGTTTGGTGAATTGCCTTCAATTTCTCGTAGGCTGAGAAGACATGAACTCATTAAAACTTAAAAATTACATCATGAAATCAGCAACACCGAGCAAGAGTGCTGTGGTACATGGCAGGATCATGTTTTTCTCGTGTTCATGCGTTGCTCATTGCCGTGGGATTGCTCATGATGGGTGTGAAGGAATGACCGCAGACAGGCCCTCCAGGACACCACCACAAGTCCTGGGAACCAGGCAGCCTTCAGCTTGTGGAGGCTCCCTCTTGCTCTGTTTGGTTCAAACCAGAGGGACCAAATCCAGCCTTGGGTGGCCATCACCACAGGAGGGGACTTCTCCCCAGTGACTAATGCACTGTGACTCACTCCCAGCAAAGTGGCTGTGTTGGTGGTGGCTTATCCGCTGGCATGATTTAGCAGCACTGGGCGGGGATGGCACAGAAGCATCAATGTTCCCGATCTGAAGGTGTGCTTTTGCCTCCCTCCAAGATGGCAGTTCTCCAGCTATTAGCATCCCTGTAGCTCCCGCTTCACGTATTCTCTTGCTGCTTAGAAAAAGTAGGGACAAAGTCCACACTCGCTGAGTTCTGTGTTTCCCAGTGATCCTCTCCTTCTGCCCTTTTGCTATCCATTCAGGTGCTGATGCATTTTCAGGAAGGTTTTTCTTCCCAGGGTTCAGGGGAGGCCTAGGGCTTCATGTATGACAGATAAACATTATGTCACGGGGTAGATCCCTAACTCCAATTATTTCCCTTTCATTCTAAACCTCAGCTTTTTCTGATTTCTTTACCGGAGACTCCTTTCCCTCCCTCCTTTCCCCCGTGTAGTACACATGTGATCATGTGGGTAAGCATGCCATGCTTGGCTTTCATGTGGGTACGGGGCATCTGAACTCAGGTCTGTATGCTTGCATGGCATCTCCTCAGCCCATTCTTGACTTCAGTCTTCGAATAGAAAGTACTTGCATTGCTTCATCAGTAGAATTGGATGAAATGGAAGATATTTTCACTAAGTTAGAGAACTTGATTTAAATGGTCCTGGGCTTCACTTGTAGATTCCTAGCTGTAGGGTTGGAAAATTCAGATTAGAGGCAAATAGAGAATGGATTCTTACTAGATTAGATTTAGATTCCCATTGAAACAATTCTGGTTTTTTGTTTGTTTGTTTGTTTTAACTCTGAATTTGATTGTGACATCCTTTTCCAAAATAATCTTAGCATGTATAAGGAATGAAAGGTTACGTCAGGTCATGGCTGGGCAGTAGATAACAGACTCCAACATTACCTCTATTTCTGATACTAAGAATTACTCATTGCCTGGGTTTTTGATCCTACTGTACCTATTGGTTTCATGGGAGCCTAGGCAGTTTGGATGCTCACTTTACTAGACCTGGATGGAGGAGGGTGGTCCTTGGACTTCCCACAGGGCAGGGAACCCTGATTGCTCTTTGGGCTGAAGAGGGGGGGGGGAGAGGGGGGGGGGGGGGGGAGGGAAAGGGGAGGCGGCGGTGGGGAAGAGACAGAAATCTTTAATAAATAAAAAAAACAAAAACAAAACACAAATAAAAGAAAAGAAAAAGAAAACAAAATTCTAGAGACAACTTGGAAAACAGAATACCCTTAGAAATGAAATTCTACCCCCAACACAAGTAGAGAAGGTATTCTGTCTATGCTTGTTGGGTTTACATATTTCAAAAGGAAGCTCAAAGGAAGCTGTGTTGACTTTTTGCTTATTGTTCACTTTTAAAATAACATTTTCTCTCATCCAGAGAAGTGGATACCATTTTTATTTTTTAAAATTAAAAGAGAGATGCATTAGAAAAAAAAAAAAAAGAATTACTCATTGCCTCGTAACTCTTCCGAGGGAAAATCCCAGATTGAGAGAGGGTTATAGCTCTCTAGTAAGCATTGCAAAGCTCGGCTTGCCCATGGCTTAGAACTCAGAAGCCTGTACTCCAAAATGCACAACTTTTTCATTAGCCTCCATTCATAAAATGTTTTAGGGTCATCACAATACATCAAGTACTGTCCGAGTCACCAATGAAGACACCAACGAATATAAATGATTAGAAAAACAAGCAAGCATTAAAACACCTCAGTCCTCAGATGCCTAACTTTTTATGGACCAGACAGATAACACACCAGTGAAAAATGCCCTTGGTAGGCAGGTGCTATGGAGTTATAGTCCACGGTGGGCAGGTGCTGTGGACTTATCCCCATGGTGGGCAGGTGCTGTGGAGTTATACCCCACGGTGGGCAGGTGCTGTGGATTTAATGCAGCTGTGAGGGAGTTCAGAATGGGCTGGGTGTGGGCAGAGAGGGCATCCCAATCCTGTGAGCCCAGAGACTCGGTAGAAGCCTGAGAAGACGGCCTGAGCGAACAGAGAAAGGATGTGTAAAGGCCTGAGGCCAGATGGTGGGATGCATGTTGGAAAAGTTCTGAAGAGAAAGAAGTACAGCCGCAGAAGCATGTGTGAGAGAGCTCGGTGTGGGGAGGCAGACCCAGGAGGGCACTGCAGGCCATGTGAAGGGTTCGGTTTTGACAATGACTCAAAACGAGATGGGGAACCATAGGGCAGTTCTGAGCAGAGAACTGACAGGGCCCGATGCAGTGCTTTAGAAAAGTCATTTGACTGTTGAGTGGAAAGCCGGTGGTTGGAGGCAGAAAAGGAAAATACTTAAGGAAGAAATGAAAGACATCTGGGCGGATGTTGGTAGTATATTTGCCTAAAACAGAGATGGAGGATGTGGCTGGGATCTAAGTATATTTTAAGGACAAAGGTGATAGATAGTTTTGCTGGTAGAATGTATTGGCAGCAACAGGAAGGGGAGACTCAAAAAGCTCCTGGGTTTTCCACTTGTGCTACTGGAGGGATGGAAGAACAGGGTTAGAGAAGGTCGGTGTTTGACTTCATGAGACCGAAGGGACTCACTTCTGACAGGAATGTGTGTGAAGGTGAGGTCTAAACATGGAGCTGGCAGAGTTGTCCAGCTCTTTCCAGTTCAGACTTCATTCAACCCTGCTCAGAGGAAACTGAGGCAGGAAGAACAAGATGGAGGCCCAGCTCTTTCAGAGATTCTGAGGAGGAAATTGTGGTATAGATTTTGCGGTCCAAGTCAGAAGATTTTTGTTGTTGTTGTTGTTGTTTTTTAAAGAAAAAGAATGAGCCGGGTGGTGGTGGTGCACTCCTTTAATCCCAGCACTCGAGAGGCAGAGGCAGGCAGATCTCTGTGAGTTCGAGGCCAGCCTGGTCTAAAAGACCTGGTTCCAGGACAGGCTCCAAAGCTACAGAGAAACCCTGTCTCGAAAAAAGAAAAAGAATGAATTATGAATAGTCTTTCACATTTAATTCATTTTTAGAGGACCGAATAACACGCAGCAGGCATGTATTCCATTGACATAACAGCAGCTTTGCACATGGGTGCACACATAATTTTTGGATGGATGTGAGCACACGGCTTTTGCACATGTTTCCTGTCTCTCCTACCCCTCCCATTCCCTTTCTCTCTCTCAATCAGGGGCTAGATGAAATCCTTTGTCTTACTGAGAGAAATATAACATTACAGCCTAACATGGCTAAAGACCCCACAGATAAGAAACACAGTGCTGGTTACACATTGGGATATTCCCATAGGACCTAAATATGGCTCAATTATGCTGATGCAGAAATAGCAAATTAGGACATCTAGAATTCCTTCTCAAATGATGAAAAGTGCGGTCTGTCCCTAGAGGGCATTGACTCTTTCACACTTGGGGAAAAGGAACAAACTCTGGTCTTAAGATCTTGCATCTCAGCTCAGTCGGGGGTGGTGGAACTGGCCATGGCCAGGGGCAGCCCCAGCTCTGATAGGTCAGGCTGTTTACTCTCATTAAATTCTGCACCGCGCTATGATACCAGATGCCATGGGCTGCTTGCGGAGAGAAGAGGCAGAGCATGGGCCAACAGAGAAGGTTTCCCCTACTCTCTTGCTCTTCCCAACTGCTAAGCAGGCAAGGCTGACTTCTGGGGAGGGTCTGGATGGAAAATAAGACACCATGCTGAGCAAACTCGCAACAGCTGCATGTTTCCGGGTAGGATAATCTGTTGCTGCTGAGATATTTGTGTAAAGCACTCATACCCTCCCCCAGAAGTCCAGAGGAAAAGAATGTTTTGAAACCCAAACTTGGTTTTATCCAGGTTTTAAAAAGTCTCCCTGTTTGCTTAATCCTCTCGAATGAGACTGTTTTTCATCTTTTCCTTTTTTTTTCTCAGCCTGCCTGAAAGGAAACACCCTTTGACGGTGATAATGGAGATGACAATCTCTTCCTCTCTCCACCACCCCCCCCCCCCCCCCCCCCCCCCCCCCCCCCCCCCCAGTGACAGGGACGCCCAAGGCTTGGAAGGATTCCCTTTGTTCTCCCCATTTCTGCCCAGGACAAATGGAGGACACTTTCGCCTTCCTCCTTGCAGGCTACGGTCCTCACTGTAGCTGGACTTTGGTGAGAGGAAGGGAATTTGGCCTGGTTCTTGCATCCCGCTCAGGGGAGTAACTGAAGCAGTGGATAAACTGGATGCTATTTCATGTGTTTGAGGTCCCTGGGCCGTAAGAATGATGAGTCCTGCCCTGATGGGCTTAGTGAGAGCTGGTGTCTACTGCTGGATGTGCGAGTGGAGGAGGATGTGACCCACGGCCTTGCCTCAGTTTACCATGCAATGGACAGCACAACACCCATAAGATTGTGTTCGATTTTTGTGGAGAGCCTGGTTGCCTTCAGAACAGTAAAATGCCCAGAGCTCTGTTAGTAAAAGAGAGTGGACACAATGTCAAATAGGTTTGATGTGGTTGGTGAGGGAAGTCCATGGCTTACAGGGGTGGGGCTGAGACAGGCATAGATATTTCTTTATTGTCACCCTTAGAGACTTCCCTAAAACCCTATCTGTCAGAGCAGAGGGAGAAAAAGTTGAGACTGGTAAGTTACCTTTGATTCCTAAATCATTTGGCAGTCAGAAATTCTGTGTTCAGCCGGTGTTAGCAGAGAGATGAGAGGGTCGCGAGCAGGAGGAACCGCAGGGCAGCACCTCCCGGCTCCGAGTATTCACTATTTCAACTACTTGCCATGGGTTTTATTTACCTTTTCTGGTCGCTTGTCAGGGTGAGTTAGAGGTAGGGCTCTTCTACCTGGCTTCTCTTTGATCCTAAGTGTCCGGAGGCTGGGGTCGCAGCTAGACAGGCTGTGCATTCCTGCTGTGCCAATGACAGACATTGTCGTCTGCAGCTGCAAAGGAGAGGAGCCTGGGAAAGGAAGAAATCGGATGATGTTAATACTCAGTGTTGCTTGCCATAGGGGAACTCATTCACTTAAAACCTTTAGTTGGAAATTTGAGAAAGAAATAGTAATTTTTTTTCTGCATCAATATTTCCTGGTCACTAGTGACTGGATGTGGTAGTGATTCAAGTAGTTCCATGTTTGCAAAGCCCTTTCAGGCTCGTGTTGTTAATGATAATTCAATTCTCACTCCCTTTCTCCCATTGAAATGCAAGAAAATAACCTGTGCAGACAAAAAAGAAAGTAGCCGGCGAGCCTGTGTGGCTCTCTCCTGCCTCTGCAGCAATCCCTGTGAGTGTGTCCACCCTCGGGCAGTCCTAGCTACTCTATCTCTTCAGAAAACTGCAGGTCTCATAGCTGCTAACATCCAGCCCTCGGCCAGAACGTAAAGATCAGACTTTCACGTGCAGTGGCTTGAGCTACTGATGTCTCTCTTTGGAGATGCCTCTGTGTCCCACTTAGCTTAATCACGGCTTTCCAAGGTTACAGACCCACTGCCATTTCTGATTCCCTTGGTTCTGTCAAGCAAACTCTACCCTCACTGGAAGACTCAATTTTGCTCTACTCGGTTGGTCCAAGTAGGAACACTCTGAGGAAAAGAAGTCCCTTAGAAACCAAGGCAAAGAGACCATGGGTCTTCTGCTGTGTTCTGCCTCTATCACCTCAGGCTAGAGCATCCTGCCAGGAAGTTGCTGAGAATCCCCAAAAAGTAATTTGGTCTTTAACACAACTTTAAGTATAGTCGTGCAACTGAGTGCTTCAGAAAGGAAACTAACTAAAATGTGTAAAACCAGAAACCAATTGTTCTTAAATCTTTTTTCCTCTTGCTAATAGTTAGAATATAAAACCAGTATCCAGAAAGTAGCTTGAGCTCTCAGGAGGGCAAACAGGAATTGATTTGGAAGTTATTAACCACAGTGTTGGGTAGTGTTTTCCATATGCTGCGTCAATATGGGCTCGGCCAGGTCCGGGTACTGTAAAACCTGTGCTTGAAATATATGAGAAAAGGACCAATAAGGGAGGTAAGGACCATTAAAACAGTTTTCAAATGAAAAAGAAATGACCAAGTCCTGGGGAATGTGTTTCATCTGCCCTGAGCTGCCTTCCCATCATGCAGTGAGAAAGTGACTGACAACCCGGCTTCTGGGTTTGGGAGGATCCTCCCTAAAACCTTCGTCAGGAAAACAACTTTCTTAGCAGGAGACTTTTCCTCAGGCGGATCTCCCTAGTCTGACCTGGGGGTGGGGGGCTGGATTCTCAGTTTGTCTAAATCCCATTTTACATATCCTGAGGCAGGCTGGCCACAAGGAGATTTCAATGTATTAACACAGTAGGATTCACAGCGCCAAATGGGTGCTCCCCTGCAAAGGAACAGCTTGCTGCTGTGAAAAATACAGGGTTTCCAAGGCAAAAGACAGAGCCCCGAAGCGGGCTGGGCTGTAAGTCTTTGCTTACGCTGTTCTTCAGGCCGCATTGCACTGACGCTCTCAAAGGCAGGCCGGAAAATCCACCCATTCTGGGCCAGATTCACACAAAATGGCTACGAAATGAAGCCTCCGTTCCAGGCAGAAAACCAGCATTCACATTTGGAAAACTGACGAAATGTTAGACCCCCGTGAGCATCTGTAGTGAGATCGCTTACCTGGGCCCCTCACAGAGATGTGAGAAGAAACTGACATTATAAAAAAGTGGAAAGGAAAAGAAAATAATCATTGCAAGAACCTGCCTCCGCCTCCGTCGTGCTGTAAAGCCGGATGGATGTCTGGCCAGGAGCAGGTATGGGAGTGATTTGCCAGGGGAATGGCTCAGCCTTTGCCGGTGGTGATTTCCATACTGATAAGTTGGAGGGCAGGAACTGGGATTCCGAGCATTCCTCCCGTTCATATTCCCATCGTGGCGGTTGTCAAATCACACCTGTGGGTTAGCGTTGGCTGGCCCTTCAGTGTCACGCAGGGACGTTACCCTTGTTCTCGAGACAAGGATGCTCGCAGTCCCCAGACTTGGGAAAGTTCGTGAATTTTGCCCTGCACTCTGGAGAGAGCTCTTGGCAAACTGAAGGGGTTCACAGGCCACCTAGCCTGGAGGTGAGGTCCCTTGAAGTGACTCTCTTGAACAGCCACCCACTGTCACCTGCCTGCCCTGCTGCTCCTTGACAGAGGGGCCCCTGGTGGCTTTTCTGAACTTACCTGTGATTCCTTTATTCTTTGCTTTTTGAAACCTTACCAGCTGGCTGTTTTCTTCCATTCGAGGCTGTGGCTCTGTGACTTGGGGCACATTTAATTCTCTCCTCAAGTGGCTCTCAAGTGGCATTGCCTTAGGACTGTGCTCTCAGCGTCACCTGAGCATGCCATTTCTGACAAAACCCCATCACGCATGGCAGGATGAGACCAGCATGCAAGATCACACAATCATTCTGGAGCTGCAAGGTTGATGACCCCCTTATGAGCAAGCCTGTACCCCCAGTTCTGTCTTTGAAGGGAAGATGCCACATTTGGGTTTAGCATGGCTTCAGCCGCATGCATCCTTCAGGACTGAGTTACATGTGGGAAATCCCGTCTGCTGTATGAAAACTTTAAAAGCCAGTCAGAGAGCTGACCAAATCCTATCTGAGCTGGTGCCATGCACGGCCCTTTTCTGTGGGTGTATGATGAGGAGAGAAGTCGTTAAAACACTTCTTCCTAAAGAAGAGAAGCGGTTGCTTGGTGCAACTGTGGATAGAATATCTCCAGATCACGTGGTACTGCAGAGTGTTCCGGACCCCAGGATGTCAGGACGCCATCTGCTCCTTGCTTCCCCCAGGATGATTTGTAATGCCCAGAACTTAGGAATGTTCTGGAAGATTTATGAACGTGAGGGATTGCCAGACTATTGGTCCTGTTGGTCCCATCCACCACTTTCTTGTGAGGGCAACAAGAGCCCAGGATAGGGAGGCCTGGAATCCTTGGTGCTCTGGATTTTAAAGTACTCCGGTCATCTACTTTTTTAACCCTTTAAGCTGGTCTTCTAAATGCAGGAGGGGAAACAAGATGGTCCAGTGTAGCCGGAGGCATTTCTGTGTCCTGCAGCCACTTATATAATAATCATTCAGAGGCTTAATATTAACTACAAACTGTTTGGCCTATAAGCTCAGGCTTATTAGTGGCTATCTCTTAAATTCAAATTAACCCATTTCTGTTAGTCTATATTTTACCATAAGGCTAGTGGCTCGTTACCTCACATCTTGCTTCCCTGACAGCTGCTGGTATCTCTTTTGGCTCCACCCCTCTATTCAGTTTGGCTTTCTCGCCTAGCTATGGTCTACCCTGCCACAGGTCAAAGCAGCTTTATTCATCAACCAATAAAAGCAACACATATTCACAGCATACAGGACATCCCACATCAGTCCAGAGTTCTGCCGATGCCTTTTTACAGTGGAATGTACCAGGAGTTCGTTCACATGAAAATGGCCTCCTAACTCTCCCTATATTGCCTACATGAGCCTGGGCATGGGCTATGGAGAGGTGATGTGGAGTGTGGGCTGACTTCTTCATGAAAGTAAGAAATCTAAACTTTCCTTCCGTCATTCTCTAAAAGTCACAAGTGCCTTCATTTCCCACGTACAAAACAGGCTTTTGAAAAGTCTGCTATCTGCATATGTAGATTGAATATATTGAGATCTGAAGGCAGAAATCATATGTGCTATTATAGCCCTTCACCTAAAATTTTCCTTCTGATGTTGACCTAAAGGAGGTCCTGGAACAGGCCCTCAGGCTCCACATGAGCAGAGATTGTCACACAGCACACCGTTGCGGTTGGGAAAGACATCTTTCTCCTGCGTATCAGGAGTCAACAGATGCCTCCTTACCCCTGGCCTCTGCTAGAGAGCTCTCTTCCCTTTCCATAGCTCAAGAATGCGCACAGCTGTGTGTAATTTTAGGCAACGTGAACAACCTAGGTTTGGGCAATGAGGCCTCACCCATTTCTTGGAGGTTCTGACAGTCAGTGGTTATAGCCCAGAATCTCCCGCGGTGTTCAGTTCAACATCAGCTTCAGCAGGCATTACCTGTCAAACCAGCTGATGCCCTCCAGGAAGATGGCACCACTGTTCTCCCCATTATCTGAATGCGCTGGCATAGATTTACCATGAGCAGTAATGTGTTCGTACAGATCCAAACACATATGTCCTCGCTCGGACCCCCTTGCGATAAGGGGCACATATTGTAAAGACAGCTGGCCCGGGCCAGGAGTGCAGCCTGTGATCCCGGGAGAGAGGTGCCACTTTGACCCCATAAGTGCAGCTCCACTAATTGAATGCAATCGTCACGGACTGCAGCCACCACAGTTGCATGCCTGAGTCAGCACACTGCTGCATTTTTCAGGAAGTAAAAATGTGCGTTAGGAACAGTGATGGAAGATTCCAATTCACTTTGCAACCCTAAATTCTGTCTTCTGGCAAAATCTCACAATACCACCGCAGACCCAGATTGTCTAACGGGTTTGTTGTTAAAAGATGAAAAAGCACAGAGATTCATTCACATGGATGCTTTAAACCAACCGAAGAGCCAGACGCTCCTGTAGCTCGGGATGGCTTCAAAGGGATCCCTCTCCAGAAATTGCTCTGTGGGATGGAGGACTGTTATCCTCGGGTGAATACTGTGTCCCTCGGGGAAATGGGTGGCTTGGGCCTTTTCAGACATCGGTTTGTGACTTACTGCACCCACTCTTGTCCCCTTGGCTCCTCCGTAATCTCCAGCTCATAGCACCCCGGCCTCAGCCTCAGGCCTCGGGCTTCCTGAGGCCCCTTCGTGTCAAGGTTCCCCCAGAGACTGTTTGACATCTCAGCCTGCGGGAGAATGAAGTCCAAACAAGAGCTGCTAATATTTGCATTCCTCTCTCCTTTCACGGACGAGAAGAAAGAGATTGATTCTTAAAAAGTGATCCCCACTTCCTACAAGCCCCTGGCAGAGGTACCTCTCGCCTGGTGCCAAATCCCTTCCCCAGCAGCTGTTTGGTGATTCCGTGTCACCGGGCTGACGGCACAATCCGCCATAGCCTTTTAATTACCTGTTCATATTTCTGAAGCGCAGGGCTCCGTGGCACAGGGAGGGGATAAGCCCTCATTGTAATGGACTTTCAGTAAGACTATCTCTGAGATAAGAGTACTAAATCTTGGCAGTCTTTCGGGAGCGCACACTTTGTGATTACACACAAATTCTTGGCTCCCCAGAGCCGTGTTGTAAATGGAGTGTACGATGCCGGGCTGGGTAATAAGATACTGCAGAAATGTCTGAGGGTAAGGTGCACTCTTGCTTTATTTATGAAGATAGACATGCCGGTTGAGGGCTTAATCACAGCTGATAAATCATTTTAAGAAAGCCTATTAGAACCATATGCTGATTTTTTTGCATTAATATGGTGTGTCTGTTTCTAGTCTAAGAAGACAGGGTTTTTTCCTCTTGTGCTCTGTGTCTCTACAGTGTGGACTGTTTATCTGTTTAAGTGATATCCCTTGTGTGGGAGCATTTATCTCTTTAAGAGGCGCCGTTAATAAAAGAAGGTGAAAGGAAATGGGGACGGAAGAAGGAATGAGGGCGCCTGTTGCCTAGAGCCTCTGTATGTGTGCATGTATGTGTGCGTGAGTATGTTTGCTTGTGAATGCTCACTCTGTGTGTGTGTGTGTGTGTGTGTGTGTGTGTGTGTGCGCGCTTGTGTATGCAGGTATGTGTGTTTATAGTATCCCAAAAGAAAGTCTCTAAGACCTGAGAGCAGGAAACATCTCAATTCGTTTCGGAAGGCCGTGGACCACTCCGCACTAGGCATAAGGTAGTCATTTCAGCCCAGGTGGCTATAATACTGTAGTAAAAGATTATCTGAAGTTGGGGGCGGTGTACTGACATTTTGGTTACCTCACTTCTCCCCAAGCTAGTGGAGCTTGGCCCCAGGAACAGGTCCCAAGGCTCTTTAATGAGAGCCATATTGGGGCTCCAGATTGGAGCCAAACTCTGTTTATCACTAATTGCAGGGGTTCCTTGCAGAACTTTGCTATTATTTCCTGATTATATCTCTGCTCTTTTTTGTTATCTTGCCAAAATTCAAACAGTAATAATTGCATGATTTATTGTTTATTTGTAACCCTTCTACTGCTTCAATCCCGTTATGCAGTAGATTTCAAAACAGCAATTGCTTCTTCTAAATGCGTAATTTCTTTGGCCTTCCCCAGGGAAGTCTGCATGTGTGACCCTCACTTGGAAGTCTTCAAATCCCTTCCATCTCTAGGATGTTATCTTGGACTGTGTATATAAGAGCTGATGTTGGTGTAACAGGCTTGTGTGCCAGGAGGATGAATTTTATCCCTAGAATTTTAGCTAGGTTGTTTTATATAGCAGCGAAGTTTCTTTCCAACTTACAGTTTCAAAGACAGAAACAGACCAAAAGCCTACATTACATTCATTTAGACATGGTGAAGAAACATACCCCCATGCTGTTAGACACCATGACCATAAACTAGTAAGGACAAAATTCACTGTCGTTACTCGGCCATCTTGTCAGATGCTGTGTTTGAGATTTCAAGCCCCCCACTCCCATGCTCGCCACCACTATCTTGCAAGATAGGTGTTTTACACCAGAAACTAGACCCGAGAGGTTTGAAGAGTCTGTTGGGATCCACAAAGCTTGGACATTTTAGATCCATTGTTATCTGTAGAGGCCTCTGTTGGAAACTACATGGTCCCTACTTCTTTGTATTTCGTCTTCCTTTGCTTTCCCGTGGAGCGCCTGTATTTTAACACAACTCACCTTGCCCACCAATGTCCAGGGGAAGCTTCGCAGACCACCACGGCATGCTTGCTCTCCACTAATACATGAAAAGGTCTTGCTAGCCCCCGCTCTGCCCCTGCCATCGAGGCTTTGGCAGCCCCTCCCAGCTGAGCTTCACAGTCTTCCGTGTTCCGCAGATGTGGCTACGGACAAGGATGGTTGACTCTGGAAGCTCAGCATGAGAGACAGCTTGCTTGTCTTGTGTGTGGATTTTTTTCAAAGCCCGGAAAGGTAGTTTTCTCCACTCACGTGAGTTCCCAATCAGGCCTGGGACGGCCTCTAGCATTCTGAGCGCGATCTCAAGTTGTTGTGGTACATGTCCTTCAACACCAAGTCCTAGGGGCGGGCTTTTCTGGAGGAAGGTACACTTTTGTGGGGGTACAGATGCATCCAGAGCTGATGTCTGATACACAAGCACGAATGTGCTTACCAAAGACGGCACACACAGCAGGCTGCTGGCGTGGGGCTGCAAGGGAATGGCTCGGGATCATGGGCATTGCTACGCCACACGTGTAAGTGCTGCCTATAACCAACTGTGCCACTGGAACCCCACACACTACTGTTCTGGGGTACCACAGAAGTTCTGGCAGGCCACTGACAGATAGGCTCTGGTGGCTGTTTAAATGCTAGATCTTAAAGGAAACGCTGCCACTCACTCCCCCTCCACCCCAAGCTTCAACCTCTGGGAATCTTTTTATGGTGTCCTCCAAGCTCAGTCCAACAAATGTTTATGGAGGCTTTAACGTGTCCCAGGTGCTGTTCAAGGTGGGCCAGGTGCCAGGGCTACACTCTAGTGGGGGAGCCGCTAGTTGCAGAGGGAAAATTTGGCTTTCTTGATAGGCCTTGCACTCTTCTGGGATCGTGTGCAGAGTACAAACAGGGATGGGTGTGGCAGCTCACCAGGGCTGTGAGTTCCTCCTGATCTGAACATGGCTTAATTTCCAGTTTTCTTTCTCTTTTGTCCCTTGTGTGTTTTCTGTTCCAATAGAGTAAACCATGCTACCCTAGTCCTACCCATTGCTTCTCTTCCTGGTTCATGTAGTCATTTTTCCTGAAAGATCTTCCATTTTTTCCCTATCCTTGACCAAATCCCTCGAAGCTAGCAGTGAGACCCCATGTGACATGACACCTCTCAGGGGTCCTGCCTGCCCCAAGCCCCGAATTCCACTCTGCTTTGTTGGCCTTTAGATGACTCTCTTAACTTCCTTGCTTGCGTGCTGATATATGCTGTGTCAAAATAGGGTTTTCCCTGCCCCAACTTCCCATCCTCGGCATCATGTTCCGCACATGGAAGAAGGTCCCTGAAGAATCACCGAAACGCAGGAATGAATGAAAGAATGCTCTTATCCTCTGCTGGGAGATGCTTCCAATAATGAGTTAGAAACTGTTTCTCTCAAAACTAGACAAACGAAAAAAACCAAACCCAACAAAAACCTGATAATTCATGAAGAAGGCAAGGAGGGCATATCCCGTACAATTATTGGTTAATAACCACACTATATGGGAAATTTTGACCTGAAAGCAAGAAGACTTTGGATAAGAAATTTCTCTATTTCTTTAGTAGAGTGTGTACTTGTTAGTCATCACCATGCAATATGGTATCAATCAGAGCACAAAAGGTGTGACAAATGTTTGTGCCATTTAACAGGGATTTTCCACCTCAGGACAGTGTGTGTGTGTGTGAGAGAGAGAGAGAGGGGGGGGGGGGGGGGGGGGGGGGAGGGGGGGGGAGGGAGAGAGAGAGAGAGAGAGAGAGAGAGAGAGAGAGAGAGAGAGAGAGAGAGAGGAAGGTAGTGAGAAAGAGAGACAGAGACAGAGATAGTCAGAAACAGAGACGGCGGACAGGGAGAGACAGAGAGAGACAAGGAGAGATACAGAAAGACAGAGACAAAGACACACACACAGAGAATGATAGGTATCAGTGTTAGGTACTGGCATATAGCCTAACATTGTGAACTCCAGTCTTCTCATATGCAAAATAGCAATAATAACCACATATCTTCCAGGATGTGGTTGGTGGTGAATGAAACTCATATGTCAAGTACCTATACGCTGTGGTTTTTGATTATTCCTGCACTTACTCTGTTCACTGTAAATATTTCCAAACAAACCAGACTTCTAAGATTCCTGTGCCGAATCTGGCATGGGGAAATTGAGCAAACACTGCATGCTTATAGTTTTTCCTAGCTTTTAGATGGCAGTTGCGACTCAGAAATCCCTTTCATCCCTGCAGTATGCCCAAGGACTAAAACCTTGCAAAGCTTTTGTCAAAGCTTAGATGGGGCTCAGCATCTGTGACCCTTAGAACGGGGAGGTGATCACTGTGTTGTTACAGGTGATTGTTATATAAATCAAAGGTCCGAGGCCTTCTCCTGAAGTCTTCCCTTCACAACTCAGGTAATGCAGGAAACCCGGTATTTATTTTTTAGGAAGGTTTGACAGATGGTAGCGGGGCCGCCTTTCAGAGCAGTAAGATCAGCAAAAAGACCATTCGAGGATGATTTGTTTAGAACAAAGTGAGAGGCATGCTCGTGAGACCAGCAGAAATCAGATCTTAGCGTCTTTGGAAGACATTTGCCTCTCCCTCAGTTGTTGATGCATGAAACCATTTATCCTGTGTGTGCTAGCTTGCTCTGCCTGCTTTGACATCTGAGTGACTTCCTGCAAAGACATGCTTCCTGATAGGATCTAGGTGTTAAAGATTAGCAGAATTTTGATGGCTATAGAACATTATTGGAGGGAAAAATTAAATCCTTGGCTTTAAAAATCCACTGTCAAAGTAGAATTCCACAGTGTAGGCCAGTTTGGTCTGACAGGGAGGAAGCAGTCTGCGTGGACCAGCTATGTAGACGGGCCAAGGCCAACTGTGCACAAAGGATGCGTTCTAATGCTTCTGGGACTGGGGTCCAGGAGAGAGTCCTGGTCCGCACACAGGCCCTGCAGCAGAGAACACAGCTCTGAAACATAGGATTCACTCACCCTTGTT
The DNA here is from genome assembly GCF_014885135.2 of Alexandromys fortis. Taxonomy (NCBI): domain Eukaryota; kingdom Metazoa; phylum Chordata; class Mammalia; order Rodentia; family Cricetidae; genus Alexandromys; species Alexandromys fortis. The sequence continues at coordinate 4,148,852 of NW_026067970.1, forward strand.
TCTTTTCTTCTGTCACAAGGGCTGCACACTCAGACTGGCCCTTCATTCCGTCCTGTGGCCATGAACCCATTCACATCTTATTACTTCTGCGGTAGGTTCCTATCGCACACTGTCTGACATGAATGAAATATTCAACACAGCGTTTTCGAAACTTGTCGTTTAACCACAGAAACTTTTTCTTTGTGTGCCACAGCTATGAACACCCCAAAGAGTTGGGATCCTGCGGAAGCAGACAGCGTGTCTTGTGTAGCTCAAGACACAGCTATATTGACAGACTCACTCCACTTTCCGGCTCTCTTGCACCATACTTCCTTTCCACCATACTGTGAATGTGCATAAAGATTTCTCAAAACTTTAGCTGCTAACCTCTACTGCCCATGGGCGATCTCGTTGTCCTGAGAGGACCCTAACAGGGACCCTTGTCAACTGTTCCGTACTCATCAAGAGAATATTCCGTGATGAAGAGGATGACTGACAGGGTAGAGTTTTCAGGGAAGGGGTTGACTATAGCGCTGGCGTTCACCTGTTGTCCTACTCAAGTCATATTGGGCTGCCGAGGATGCTGGGGTGGGAAGGGTCAGGGCAACTCCCCCGGGTGACTCCCTGCAGAGGCCCCCTCTGACAGGCAAGAATAGGGGGTCTGTCAAGATGTCCCGAGTTTCCACAGTTTTTATCAAAAATGTTTCCATGACTCATTTTGTGACTTCTCCCCGAATTTAACATGATAAATCTACTGGTCTAAGTATAATTAAACTGTTATTACCCAAAAGTAAATGGTGCTACATTTAAATCAGCCCCCTTGACCTTGAACCACACCATCCCAGGTGGGGACAGAGAGGAGCAGCCGTTGTTTCTCTCTCTGCCCCATTCCCCTGATCTGATCATGGGGGTTGAGGTGGAGGGTACTAAAAAGAAGGCATTCTGGGGAAAGCAGCACAGGAAAGGCCGGAGAACAGAGCTGGTCATTGTTTACTTGTTTATTCAACCCTCCCAGGAGATCTAGCGGGCTCTAGTACTGTCACTGCCCTCAATGTGGTAGAGTGTTTGGAACACCTGACAGCATTCCTGGTGGTCTACCAGCACAGACCAGGTACCATAAACCCTCATTTCCTATTTTTATCACTTCACATCCTCGTCATCATTTCATCACTTCCTATTCTTGTCCCTTCCAGGTCTCATCATCACTTCCTATCCTCAACATTTTCTATCCTCCTCATCATTTCCTATCCTCATGACAGCTCCTTGAGTCAGGTTTTATCACAACCTTCTGCTTCACTGATAAAAAATGAAGTTCCTTGTTTAGCTTTGGAACCTGTCCTGGCACTTGTCCTGTAGACCAGACTAGCCTCGAACTCACAGAGATCTGCCTGTCTCTGCCTCCAAAGTGCTGGGATTAAAAGCGTGCGCCACCACTGCCCTGAAGTTCCTTATTCTTGGTCACTTATGGCTGTGTGTGTGTGTGTGTGTGTGTGTTTCTCAGGTGCTGCAGTTGCTCTTGACTATTTGAATTAGGCTCTTAGTCTACCTGATCTGGCTGTTTCTTCATCATGTCATAAATGGTCCAGGCCAGGCTCGACCTGGAAGTCGCTGAAAGGCCCGCTGCTGTGTACAGTCATCAAAGGGTACAGGTTTGCTATGCCTGTGACCTGGGATGGTGCTGTGGTCCTGCTGGACCCCAGTCCAGCCACTCAGGGGCGGTGGTTTGGGTTGCCATCCATAATGCATGGAGTTGTAGCCAATGTCAAGGGCTCCTAGTGTCCAAGCAGGACACTGTGATGGAGAAGCTGAAAAAACATATGATCCCATAAAAAGCTGCCTCTGGGGGAAACAAGCCATTAGTCAGCCTTATTTATTTATTTTTCCTTCTGGCTGCAAAGTTCAATACATAGGAAGGAGCTGTGATTATCATATAAAAGGCTATGCAAAATGGCTCTCCAAGAAAGCCACACAAGGGAACTTTACCCTGGCCCCTGGCCACAGTCAGCTTTGTTTGTGTTCTGATTCAGAGTCCTTTGACCACAGTTGAGATGGCACAAGTGTGTCCCAGAATAAACAAGCAAGGCTTCAACTCTCCAGAGGCCTCTCTCATCTCCCTCTGCACTCTGTCCTTTATTTGATGCAGAGGCCAGGGAAGAGGGGTGCTAGCGGCCCTGGTCAGATGATAGGGCCAGGGAGGAGGGGTGCTTGCGGCCTTGGTCAAATAGGACCAGGGAAGAGAGGTGCTTCTGGGAAGGGGAAAACCAGTTTTCTCCACGGAGTGACACTCTCCTGGCAGGCCTCGTGCCTAGGAGCACTTGCCCAAGGGAGTTGGTTTTCTGTTCTCTTCTGGGGATGCAGGTCTCGTCTCTCCAACCGTGGTGGAGCACTTCACCCAACAGTACTGGATGAAAGGCTCTCAGACCAACATGCTTGGGCCTCAGGCATAGGAATTCCCAGAAAAAAGCCCAGGGAGCTCTGGTCCAGTTGCCCCTTGCATTGTTGTCTGTCTCTCTAGTGTGCTAGAAGATTGCCCACGGGCTCTTGGATCCTTCTCAAATTGGAGTGCTGTCTTTCAGAAGTTTCAGGACATGACAAAGACCAGGGCATCCTTATGAGGCAGATTGTGAGACCCAGCCTTCTAGGAAGGGCAGACGGATGCTCTGGCCTGACACATTAACTCAGTTTTCCCTCCTCCCCCAGAGCCATCTCTGGCTTGGCCAGCGAGGGGAGAGGATGACAAGGGAGCAGGGTTTTATATTCATCATCTCACAAGTCATCCACTCTATAATGACTGTAGAACACCTCTGGGCTACATCACCAAAGCACAAAATAATTTTCTATAGTGTGTACTTGGAATTTTTTCATACTAGTGTGTTCTTTGCATTTACTTTGAGTGCAAGAGTATTTAAATACCCTCTGAAACAGGCCACTGATGTGAATGTCTTGGAGCTGTACATGGGGCTTGGTGTGGTTGCATATGCCCCTAATATAAAGTCAGAAGGTCAAAGCCAGCCAGACTACACAGCAAGTTCGAGACTAGCCTGGACTCCATAAGCCTTAGTTTCAAAAACAAAACAAAATCCAGAAAGGAAAAGGAAAAGAAATGGAGCCTGGATGGCCAAAGACAGGAGATAGTACAGATGCTGGGGTTCCCCCGACACAGTCAAAGTGTGGTTTGGGGTACCCTGACACAATTAAATGTGGTGTGTTGGCCGGGTATAAGAGTGACTGAGGCTGGACCTGTTCCAGTCTGTGCAAAGGCAGAGAGGAGATCAACAAGAGAAACACAACATCATTACCTTTATAAATCTTGAAAAAGTATAGCGCTGACTTTCTGGGGTGAGTGGGTGTAGCAGGGAGGGACATAAGGGCAGGAGGCTGTCCCAAGAAAGGGGACCTGGATTCCATTCTGAGCCCCCATGTCATCCTCAGAGCATGTATACGTTTCTCATTGTCCCTTCGTTTCACATTGAGTACTCCTGGCCACACCTTGCCTTAATGGAAAGGTAGGTTGAGTAAATCAATGTGACCGAGTTCAAGTAAAATATTTTAAAATGCCACTTATATAAACACCGAGGGGGGATCTGTGCATTGCCCTCCCTGGTTTCACTTATTTTAACTCAGCGCAGGGCCTCCATCCTCTGCTGAAATCCCCCACGCTGCCATTTCCTCTGCGTATTTGTGGTGGAGTGAACATCATTTGCTCAGCTGTAAATCCTCTACTCCGGGCACTCTCTGAGTGTGCAGAGGGGTATTTTGGTTCTAATGCTCGTATTTTCCTTTTGCTTTAGAGAAGATTTGGGTTTGTAAAGTTTCAAACCAAAGGAAAGTTAGAGGTGGTGATGGACGGAGGAAGTCAGGCTGCCCGCCCAGCTGGTGTGGGTCATTTGTCATGATGTGCTGGGTACTGCTATGCGCTTTCTGGTTTTTCTATAGCAGGAAACCTGTAAGGCAGATGCTGTTCTCTCCCTGGTTTTGCACGTGAGGAAACAGGAAGAGAGGGACTCGGATGTCTGCTTGGTGTCGCCCAGGCAGTCGATGGCAGTGCTGGGCATTGACTTCCAGTCTAGATGCTGTCCTCACCCACTGTGAGAGAAGTGCAGAGTCTGTATCAGGCTCGTTATAGAAAAGTTTGTTTTTCATGAAGGTTACCATACATTTGACTCCTCTAATGTGCAGAGAGGTAGAAAAAACACTGGATCTGGAATTCGAAGACAGCTCCAGTCTGGGCTCCACCCATCCCTGCCTACTAACGTTCTGGCCAGTCAAAGTAAATGCTTATGCACGAAATAGGGAGGTGCTGACCTCCCTATGGACACCTCATTGGCTGTAGGATGAAGAGAGAGCATTGCTTTGTTATCAAACACTGAAAACATTTCTGCCGTGGAGAGAGGTTGACAATCAATGGTGAAGGCCAGCATTTCGTAACTGTGTGACCTTGTAAGTGTTAGATACCACAGCTCTTCTAGACACCCAAGAGAGTGAATTTAACACCGACTGCTTTAGACTGAGGAGGAGACAAAGAAATCACTCGACCTCGACCTTGGGCTCTGGTTTTGTGTCCTCTCAAGAAGAGTCTAAGTTAGCAGACTCTTCTGCAAATGACGGTGAGAAATGACAAGTGTTGCTACCTCTTTGAGACAGCTTGTGGATACTTCAAGTGATGATGGTCGTGGTAGTGGTGGTGGTGCTGATGATGACAAAGATGATGATGAAATATGTATACAGCTCCTTTGTAAAATAGCATCACAGAACACTGGGGAAAGAATATATCTTCCTCCTCCTCCTCCTCCTCCTCCTCCTCCTCCTCCTCCTCCTCCTCTTCTTCTTCTTCTTCTTCTTCTTCTTCTTCTTCTTCTTCTTCTTCTTCTTCTCTTTCTTCTTCTTCTTCTTCCGAGTCAGAGTTTCTCTGACTAGCCTTGGAGAAGAGATTAACATGTTTTTATTTATGAACTGAGATTATCTAGGGATGTGTCCTTTGCAGTAAGCTTTTCAATTTGGTTGGAAGGGATATATTGTCTATACATTTCTTTCTTTCTCTTTATAAATGTCTGCTGTATTTGTCATGATTTCGACCTTCTCTGGGTGTAACTTGCCCATCTTTCTGAAGTCATGGATTTTGTTAACTTTCCTTGTCAATGCAAGCATGCACAGCTGTGCCTTTTCTGATGAGCATGGCTTTAGTGGCATCATACAAATGCAGAGTGCTTTACATTTTAAATTATGTGTATTTGTGTGTGTGCATGTGCAGGTGAGTACAGGTAGCCCTGGAGGTCAGAAGTCACCGGGCCCTTAGAACTGGAGGTATAGACAATTGTGAGATGCTAGCCATAGATGCTGGGAACTATCTCTGGCCCTCTGCAAGCACACTGTGTGTTCTTAACCACTGAGCCATCTCTCCCAGACTTATTTTCTAATTTTCTCTGTGGTCTCAACTTTAGCACATGCGTTACCTGGGGCCATATTATTTCTGTTCCAAACATTTTAGAATTTTCCAAGCTTTTTCTGTGATTGACCCAAGCTCAGTTCTGCCCTGAGCAGATACCATGGCATGGGCAATTCTTAAAAATTTGCTGAGATTTATCTTATCATTAAAAACCAATGAGAGTCTATCACATCTGACTTTGACAGTTTAAAACTGAAATTTTTAGTGTAATCACTACAGAGGTCATTGTATATGTCACCTGCAAGTTGCTTAAGCCTATGTGCCTCAGTTTCCTTTTGAGGAAAATGAAAAGAATAGAAGTGTTTTCTATAAGATATGTCTTATAAGCATTTATTTTGGTAATGAATTGGAATTTTTTGAATTGTACTTTGTGCAGAGTATTGGGTAAATTTTGTTATTTTAATTGCAAGCTATTGCTAGCTAATTAATACTGTTATTGACTAATCTGTAGGGTTTAATGTACACATCCACAGCCTGTAAATAGTCTACCTTATCTATCTACCCTACCCCCTGCCCACTACTGGCCTCTGAGGCATGTCTATTAAATATCACCTAAGCCTCTTAGCATCCCAGTCTAGGAACTCAGTACTGTTGTTTCCTGTGAATTCATGGACAAAGTAGGTAAGAAAGACTAACTGAATGGCTGTTTCTCAAGGCATTTTCACCAGCTTGTTCCACATTTCCAAGAACCTTCCTTATTAATAACACATAATGATCGGCTATTTAAATATTTTGTGGGTGGTGGCTCTGTCAGGTGTTCCCTATGGATCTGTATGCTCTTCAAGTCAGGGGACAGTTTGCCACACAGTCAGAAGGCTAACCCGGCCACAGTCTAGCAGCTGGCAGTGAAGGCAGAGGCCCCTGGAAGGGAACAGATGTTAAGGCTCTCAGCACTTAACATCTTTCAAAGACAAAATCGGCCATGGTCATCTTGTGGGAACTGTGCAAATGGTGGTTGATGGATGGACCGCCATGGTGTCAGCTCTGAAAATAAGCATAGACATTTTTGGTTACCAGCCCACCCTCACCCAAGCCATAAAGCAGGCGAATGGACATTCTTTCTCATTCATTAAGCATAAATTGTTATGGCTATGTCCAAGGATGCATGCTACATGTGTAGCATGTGATGGGGTCTTTCAGGGAGATCTGCCATCGAGCCCAGGGTCTTGAGAGACTAGTCACTAGTCTCAAGAAACACTGAAGACTTCAACAGATTTATAAAAGGCATTGCCATCTCTAAGGATGCTAGCTTCTCAACCTTGCTTGTAGTATGGAGTACCTGCACTCCTGCTCGCTATGAGTTCAAATGGACCAGCAATTTTTCCGAGTGTTAAGCTATTCAAATACCCTGTGATGTTGCAGTCTGAGCTTCATCCTTCTAGTGTGCCCCATTGCTACTTTGCTTAACAGTCCTAATATATAATACCTTGGGAAATAGCTCTAAGACTCATTAGCTGCCCTCCTGTGGGTGACTGAGTTTATGAGATTACCTCCTGAGAACATGCTTCGGTTTAGAGGAGGTGAAGGGAGGTAGATATGATCGCTGTGGGGCCTTGGAGGTGCTGGGTAAAAGAGCCCTGTAGTCTGAGGGTGGGTGTGTGATCCCAGAAGAAGCTTCCTTTTTGATCCAAGGCTGCATCTGTCTGTATCTTCTAACCATGTGTCCCGATGGATTCTCCATAGCATTTAATGCAATAACTGTTCTTATGCCCTCATAGTAACACCATCGCTGCATGCCCCCAGCACCCATGTTTATGCTAAACGTCACCCTTCTGTATGGTCCTTCAACGGGTGCGCATCTGTCTTTTTGTTTTAATCTAGGCTTTTACAGTTTGAGCTGGTTTTAAGAGCAAAGAAGAATTAAGAATAAGAAAGTAAAGTGGAGGAATTCTCAGGGTACCAGAACAAACTCTGACAGGGAAAGATGCTCCGGATGAGAACCAGAAAGGCCTGGGAAGTTTTATGGAAAATCCACAGGTTCTTCTCTAAGGCTGCTTCTCAAAAGCCCTTGAGTTCTTGATCTACTAATAAATGTCTAAAGTTAGAGAAATAACCAGTCTACACCGGAGGGGCTTATGCAGAAAACAAACACTCAGAATCACTCAGCAGACCCACACCTAGTCCGTCGTGTTAGTCCTGTGTCAGGAGATCAGCCATAGTCAATAGCCCAGAAGAGTTGTGTTAGCAGTACACAACTCTTGATTACAGTCCTCTGTCAAACCAATTCATTTCTCCATCTCAGTGGTTTCTACCATCATTAACAAGATTACCACCTTCTCCTTTTTGTTGAGTTCAAAGGGTTCTCTTTAGCGTTCATTCCAGTTTCTCCCGTGAATCCTACTTGACCCATGGCTTGCTTACAGCTGTTAATCAAATATACTTACGTGATTACATAGCTGGCCGTGGTGGTGACCCTCTGTAATCTTAGCTCTTAGGCGAAGGATCTCAAGTTCAAGGTCAGCAAAAGGAAAGGAAAGGAAAGTCGGGCCTGAGAGATGGCTCCAAAGGTAAAGGCACTAGCCACCAAGCTCTGTGACCTGAGTTTGATCCCTGGGACCTACATGGTGGAAGGAAAGAATCAGCTTCCACAAGTTATGCTCTGACCGCCATGTGCATGGGTAGCATTCACATAGAACAGATTCGATTAAAGCTTAAAGGCTAAAGAAGGAAACACTGCCATGGAGGCTGAGAAGGAGAGTGACTGCCGCTCTAGACTGGACTTGAGCATGGCCCCCATGGTCGTGCCCTCAGTGCTGAGAGAGTATATTCCATTCTCACAGCCATGTTGGAGGTAGTTGAGATCCGGAAAGGGGCGGCAGGCTGACTACATAACACAGTTTGCAGTTAGTGGAGGGGTGGATCCCATCCAGACGGAACCCAGACCTGATGTTCCTATTTATTTTTAAAGAAACTCCTGCCATTTATTTTTAAGTACCCTCAGTCATTTTCCCTGCTTTTAGTATGTTTGTGGTTCCCGACTAGAAAACAGGGAACAGACGGATTACCTGCCAATGTTCCTTTATGTCCAGAAGGTGGCAAAATGCTAGCTGTTTCTGAAACGGTGCCGTCTGTGAGCAAGCCTGCTAAATCTACGAAGGAGGCAAGGTGGAAAATACCGCACCCAGGGCCGACGACGAGAGATCCAGAGACTTGAGCAGGAAACAGAGACGGCGCTGGGGGAGGAGATTTACACACAGAGAGACAGAAAGAGACACAGACAGACAGAGAGACAAAGAGAGAGGGAGATAGAGACAGCCAGAGGGGGACGGAGACAGAGCGGCGTGCAAATGTGCATGCTGCTGTCCTCTGTCCCTCCTGCTCACTAATAGGGAACCCGTATTTTAGTGCCCTTTTGTGCCACTGTGCTTTTAACTGCTGTTAAGATAAGGAATAATGTCCCCCCAGCTGTGCATAATAGTGCTGTAATTCCATCAAGGGGCTTTGATAACTTCATAAACCCTGACAGCCAAGCCTGAGTGGATTTTCATGTCACTGTAACACCGAGATGGAATTACAGCCTTAATTTACTGGGTGTACATTTTGGGGGTACATTACTGAATGTTAAATCCTGTTAAAAACAAATCAGCTGATGCCATCTGGCTGTTCCCATCTCATGGTGGCCTCCGAGCAGCCACAGGACTCTGGGTCCTGGTTCTTCTTCACCCTGCTTCCTCCGACATTGGTTTCTTGCCCCGTCAGAATCACAGATTCCCCATCATTATCAGTATCTTATAGCCGCCCAACTTAATTTGGACTTCACCAAGGTTTTTTTGCACACAATGCTGTTAGCGTCGTGAGGATGTCAGTACTCCCCGCTCACATATCTGAAGTTAGGTTATTTGTGTTCCATGGAGTGAACGCTTGCAGGCTCTTAAGAATCAAAGCAATGTGTGCAGGGGGACCTTTCAGATCCCTCCAGAGGCTGCAGCAGAAGCAGCAGCAGCAGCCATCCCTCCCCTCCCCCTGCCTGTGCCCCTTACACCACTCTCTTCACACAGGCCCACTCTTCACAGTCTCTTTTATACCAATTCAAAAGTTTAATTCACACGCCATAACTTGGAGCATTCTTGAAGGCATGTCACACATTGATGTTTGCCTGTCTGTTCCTCTAGCCACCTCTCAGTTTTTCTACATCCCAGTGACATTACTGGTGACATTATTTTTTTTGAAGTACTTAACTTTACGTGAGATGGCATTTTTTCAGCCCATCGCAAGTAGCTTTCTGTCATTCTTTGGAGCCACCTCAGAAGAGTGTCAACTTTATGAAACCCTATAGAAGTCCCTTTTCCAAATATGATTCATGTCCTAACCTTGCTGGAGGGAAGAATACCTCTGTGGAAGAGATGGGTTACCGTTGGCCATCCGGGTTTCAACAGAATACATCTCAATCGAATCTAGCAAAGAAAAAGAGAGAATTGTTTTTTGTGGCTTTGTTGTCGTTTTGGACACGGTGTCCTGTGTTCTGTGTTTAATATACATTTAGAGCAGCTCTGAAAATGTCACCACAGGGATAGTACACAGGGCAGTGGGTTGGGGCGGTGGCACCCTGGCCCAGCTGCTTGGTGACCAGGTGCCTAATGTTGATTCATTATTGAGTTGTTTCTCACCGGAGATGCGGAGTTGATCTTATCTGTTGCACCCAAGTGCTTGCTGTGATCTCTAAATGCTTCAATCCACTTTGCTGGATAAAGGTTTGCTTTTATGAGCACTATGATGTTGGACGCCCATAAAGTAACTTCCTTTGGAAGAGACTGTCTTGGGAATAGCCTGTTTTCTTGTAGCTTGGTTTTTCCTGTTGGCCCCTGGCTCTCTTGATTCTAATGTAGAGGCTGACTTGGAAGCTGACCTGTGGGAGCTATTCTCTTTGTTAGAGTTCACATATTGCCATCATTTCCTTTTCACAGCCTAGCCCATGATCGTGCTTCGTAATCTAGGCCATGCCGAGACACATGGACTTTGGAGGCTGGCTTACTGAGTCTTTGAGCTAGGAAGTAAGGTCTTCTCTTTCACTTTCCGTGTCCTACGCCACATCTTCAGAGGCCTACATGCTGACCATTGCACCACGGGGGCCTAGCCTGCAATACCCATCTCTACGGGACAGCCTGGTGCAGTCCCATGTGACCTTGAAACTTGCCAGTTACTCTAACAGATTTCCCGTGAGGTAGTTAATATGTGCCCATTAAACACAAAGGCCTTGGCATCCTGGCAGCAGCCTGATATACTTGCCTTGCATTTTCCAGTATGTTAACCAAAAAGACAAAAAGGCAGCAATGTATTTTCCCAAGAGAACAAGTGTCTCCAGAGGGCAAGGCTATTGGGACACAGGAAGAGGACAGGGCCCAGGCTCCTCCCTGCACAGTTATGAGTGAGCACTGCTATCACTTAGGAAGTATGGTGCCCTGAAGAGCTGGAAGCCCAGATGGAGTGTGGGGGTGGGGTGGAAGGCTCCATTAACTTAACTGATGGTGCGGAGGCCAGAGGGACACAGGGAATCTGGGAGCTGATCTGCTGAGAATGCCCCCGCAGGAGGGGTGAAAAGGAGGCAGGTCTGCGTAATGCTGTTGGCTGGCAGGGTCAGATTTGTTCAGGAGCAGTAGCCATGGGGATCGTAGGAGGACGCAGATAAAGAATGGGGGCCGCATATTTGTCATGTGATCCGGAGGTTACTTGCACTTTGACTCTGCATAGACTGACTTCACAGACCTGGGGACAGCTGTCTTTAAGTTAGTGACATGCCCCTCTTTGAAATTTTCCTTTCTGACCACTGAGACCTAAGACATCTATTTTCCTCCCGCTGCTGGTACCAAGCCCAACCAAACATCATGAGACAAGGGAAGAGTAGAGGTTTCCTCTAGTGCCCATGTCTGCCTACTTTCTCTCTACCTACACGGATGCTGTCCTTGATGCTCCAGGGCTGAGCATTAGCTCTTGCTAGTGTGTCTTTGGTTGGTTGATTTGCGTGAAGCCCTTCCCGCATCACCTGTTCATCATGCAGGGAGCATGTTATCTTTTTCCAAGATAGAAGCTAAGATGTGTTTGTTCCCTTTGACCTGAGCATCGCGCTGCTGTGTGTATCCTCCCTGCCCTTACAAGGGGTGGCATATTTTATTACTCAACTCATTTGCAAAAACAAACAAACAAACAAACATATCATCACTAAGGCTGCATATTTAAGTAACAATGCTCTTGAGAAGTTCTCTTCTGCTCTATTTTTATGACCTTTTTTCTCAGCTCTCAAGTACATAGAGTTGAATTAACACTGTTAAGTGACTTCTGGGGTTGGAGCACATGGTCTTCAATGGTGTGAGAAATGTTGTCTTTTGCTTTTTTTCTTTTCTCTTTATCTTCAGTTCCCACTGCTGTTGCTAGGGTACTAAAATGAGAATATTTGGAAATCTGCACACTTCTTATAGAACTCAGGGTTAGTTGTATAGAAGTGTAACCATGCTAGCACCTGAGGAAAAGCCAACAGTCTTTTAAAGGGACAGTAAGCTCTCTGTGGCTGCTGCTATGTTTGAACACCTCTGCTTGTGCACTTTAGGCAGGTGGGCCTTCTCAGGATCCCCATTCATAGTTCTTATCCATTTCTTAATGGTTTTGTCCTCTCTTTTGTTGATGCTCATGGTTAGTATATGCATGTCTATTGAGAGAGGAAAGAAAGAGCTAACAATGTTTAAGTTATTATGAAGCCAAGAAAAAACAATGACTACTAGAAATGACTTAAAAACTAGACGTAGGTGTGTGTGTGTGTGTGTGTGTGTGTGTGTGTGTATGTGTGTGTGTTATGTGGGGAGGTGCATGTGATTTCCATCAAGGAGTCAAAACACCTTCACCTGTCAATTCTGTGTGTTCAGAATACATCCATTGCCTGTCCATGTTAAAATCACTTTTTAAGTCATATGTATATGAACTTCACATGGGTATCACTGAGAGCCACCCTTTACTACTCTGTCTCTCTTTATCCCAGGCACTCTTAAACCAGTGTATGCAAAAGGCAGCTGAATCCAGTTGTGATTGAGCTTAGGGGAAGGCTACTGAAGGCCAGGAGGAAGCATCCAGGGAGACCTGTCACCATATTCATAATAATTCTTATATTTTTCTCATGAGTCTAGCCTTTAATGGCTGAGAAATCTATCTAGTCTGTAATCAACTGAGCAGGGCTCATAGGGACTCACGGAGATGGAAGCAACAATCAGGGAGCCTGCATGGGTCTGTGTCAGGTCCTTTGCATATGCTGGGTTGTGTAGCTCGGTGTATTTATGAGACTCTTGGCAGTGAAAGTGAGGGTGTCTCTGACTCTTTTGCTTGTTCTTGGGACCCTTTTCCTCCTATTGTGTTACCTTGTCCAATCTTGGTATGAGTATTTGTGCCTAGTCTTTTTTCTACCTTGCTATGCTGTGTTCATTTGGCATCCCTGAGAGAACTACATTTTTCCTGAAAGGAAATGGAGGAGGAATGGATCTGGTGGAGAAGGGAAGTGAGGGGCTGTGGGAGGAGTGGAAGGATAGGAAACTGCAGTTGGGATGTATTATGTGAGAGAATAATACAGAAAAGATTACTGTGGGGGTAATTCTTCAGACATCCCCGGTGCCATACTTGGTCAACTTGCTTGTGCCCCCATTTTGCAAATGGACTCATTTGAGGCTATTCGTCTCTTCTGTCTTACATTTTTCAATAGTTCCAGAGGCCCGTCTTGCTCTGGGTAATGGTGCTTTATCCCTTTCTAGAAAGTGTGGCACCAAGGAAGTCATTCTAATTGAATTTCTGCTTTTCCTTGCTCGCCCATAGCCTAGCCACTGACGCATAAAGCCAACCTTCCTACCTTAGGACTCTGGTTATCTGGGGCACTTCTCTGACCTGTGCAGGTAAGCCAATGGTGCCCACATCCTCACACAGTTCAATTCCAACAGATGGTCTTGGCACATCTTTGAAGACAAGGACAATGTCATAATTCTTATGGGAGTCCTGGAGGAGCCAGTAGAGGGCCGTGTGGGTCACCTAATAAACTATTATCCACAAGTGAATGCACAGAGAGAGCAAATATATACATTTAAATACAGAGATATGACTTGGGGGAACAGAGATATGACTCTGCTGTTAAAAGCACTTGTTGCTCTTACGAAGGATCCACTGTCCAGTTCTTAGCACCCACATGGTTGCTAATGATATGCAACTCCAATTCCAGAGCATCTGATGCCCTCTTATGACCTCCATGGGCACTGAGTACATGTGGTAGGCATAGGTACGTGGCTATGAAACACCCATACAAATCTTTGGTAATGGGCACATCATTCCTTTTACTTCTCAAATATTATAAAAGATTTTAACAAATTCCCTGGATGATTCTTGATTAGAAATTTAATTGAATTAATTTTGTAGCCAGCCAAACATTTCAGTTCCCGCCCATGGTGCTGGCTGAAGTTCAGACTCTATGTAACCAACTCGTTAGTTTGGGGCTATTCCCCTGGTCTTTCTCACAGGATAAACATTTGGCCTTTGGTGAGTGTGCCTGGTTTCATTCCGTTGCTGTAAAAAGTACCACGGCTCAAAACAACTTAGAGGAGACGAGGGTCTGTTTTAACTTATGGGGTGCATCCCATCATTGAAGGAAGTCAGAGCAGGTACCCAAGCATGAACTTGAAGTAGAAACCACAGAGAAACGTTGCTTGGTAGCTCACCCACAGGTTTGTGCCTAGTCAGCATTCTTATACAACCCAGGATCACCTGCCCAGGGAATGGTGCCACCCACAGTGGGCCAGGCCTTTCTACAACAGTTAACAATTAAGACAATCCTTCACAGGATGTCCCCTAACCAATATGGTCTAGCCATTGAGACTTCCTTAGCAGGCATTTTTACCCTGGGTCAAGTTAATAAAATAGGACAGTGAGAAATTTTGAAGATGCTTTCTGATACGAGCAGCTCCATCTTCTCTGACCCTTTTCAACTTCCTGTTTCTTACACTTTACAACAGAAGGCGTGATCATATGTTGTGATCCTGGTACCAACTTTGTTAAACTCCAAGAGAGTTTGGCTCTGTGGTTCTATTAGCAGACAGTGAGATGCCTCAAGATGTTCTAAACTATTCCATGCTGACCCGATAAGCAGCTAGTGTCCGATGACAAGGACAGATGACATTCAGGTCACCGCCATAAATGTACAGTACAATCATAGTGAGATACTGAAGTGCGAGTGCTTTGGTGGGGGCCAGCGGATGTGGAGAAAGTTAAACATGCGGAAATCTATGGCCCTTGTTCTCGTGTGCGTTGGGAACTTTCCAAACTTCAGGGCATAGAAATCCCCGTTTTCAGTGACTTCCCAGACCCATCAGGGTCTCTGCTGACCTTTAGAAAGTGCAGCGCATTCTTGCAGCCTCACAGCTAGCTATCCTAAGACCTAATTAACCCACATGATGCCTTTGGCTAATGATTTTGTTAAATCTCCCCACGAATCATTTCTCTCTGTCTTCACTAGGCTAGAGGTCTTTCTCTGTTGCAGACACTCTGTGTGTGTGTGTGTGTGTGTGTGTGTGTGTATGGGGGGTTGGGGGCTGGAGACGTGCCTAAACCGAAAGAAATCACCCACCATTCTGCTTAGCAAGTGCTCAGATCCAAACACTTCATTGAGCACATGCGTGTTTGTATCAGTTTGATGCAATTAACAAGCAGATAACAGAAGAGCCAGAACAATTGTGCGCCTTCATCCTTTACCAGAGCTGCTCCCTGCTGCCGTGTGCCGTGTCTCGGGAAACCTCAGGTTCAGACCAGGCAGAAGCACATGGAGCTATTCTCTGTTTGTGTTTATTTTTGTATGCTATTGCTTTTCTTCATAACAACCACCAACAATCTGGCCCCCGACATGTGTGATATAGTCTAAAGATGTGTAGCATGAGGTCATGCTGAAACCCCGGCAACCCAAGCTTGCGTAGTGTCCAACAGATGTCCTGCACTGCTGTGTGTTCATCGAACTTCACCCCATGCCATCCCTGTGAGATCAGTAAAGCCTCTGGGGCACCTAGACATACAGCTTGGAAACTGTAACCCCAGCATCATATGAGAATTATTAGATCCATTATTAAAATCTATCAAATTTCAGAAGAATTGGAAATTCTGGTTTCAACTTAGCATTGGAGGTCCCCCCCCATGAGATCCCGTTCAGCATCCCCACATGTGAAAATTCCTCTCCACTCTTAGGGAACCTGGTGTTTAGGCTCAAACAGTGCTGCCCCTACCTTTGAACTACACACAACCTGCCTTTGTTACCGATCACATTAGCCCAAAGGCTGGTGAGCAGCTTCCCTCATTCACTGGCTTTTCAGCCTCCAGTTCCATTTGCTTGTGCAGTACCCTGAGTAAGAGAGACCTGCTGCAGGTTGGAGGTATAGGAGATGGCCCTTTAGCACTGGGTCTACTTGATCCACCCCTCGTCATTTGGGTGGTTTACTTCACTCCTTTGCTGTTTGTGAGCCACCGGGTGCATCACATGAACTAAGACCCCAGAATCCATCAACCACACGGCTGCAGTCACTGCCCGTCCCCTGTCGCTTCTGTGGCTGGTTAATACCTTGACCTTTGCCTGTTTGCTGATGGGGCCTCATGATGTCACTAAGCTTTGGGAGCAAAGGTATTTTTAGCCTTCTTTCAATCTCTCCTTATTCTGATACAGATGGGGTTTCTGCTCTGGCCCCTTCCTCCTCCTTCTCTTTTTTTATTCCCTCCGCCCCTTCTTCATCTTCTCTGGCTGCTGAAGCTGCTTTTCTCGTCTCTCTTGGGAATCCTTTCTCCTGCTTGCTCTTTGTGGCAATGTTTACACTGTGCTCTGGTTAGTTTGTCAACTTGACACAAGCTAGAGTCACCTGGGAAGAGGGAGCCTCAGTTGAGGGATTGCCTCCATCAGACTGGCTGGTGGTCAAGTCTACGGGGCCTTTTCTTAATTAATGATTGAGGCGGGAGGGCCCAGCACACTGGGATGTCATCCCCGGCTGGTGACCCTGGGGTGTATAAGAAAGCAGGCTGAGCATGCTATGGGAAACATTGCCTCCATGGCCTCTGCTTCAGTTCCTGCCTCCAGATTCTTTTGTTGAGTTGGTGCCCTGGCTTCCCTCAGTGATGGACTATAAACTCTAGGAACAAATAAACCTCCTCAAGTTTTACCACTGCAACAGAAGACAAACTAGAATACATTGTTTCCATTGGGATCTTTTGTTCTGAAGAGCTGAGCCCTGGACACTTAGCCCACTGGAAAAGAATGGTAGCTGCTAGCCAGTGGTATGGCTGGATCCGAGGACCCAGTCCCTGGCATTTTTCTAACAGGAGGACACATCGAGACTGAAAAGCGACTGATACATGGTGCAGGCAGTGCCATCTTTGGCCCTTTCTTTGTTTCCTGGGACAGTAAGTGACTCTGAACGGCTGGTTCTCCCAGACTCAGACATCTTTCCTTTAGAGTTTTCTCCTCCACCCATCTGCTCAACCCCCTTACTTCCTTGGCTCATACTTTGCCCTCTGCCTTTGACCCCAGCCTGTAAAATGTCCCTGCGGCTGTCACCAGTCAGGTAGATGCCCCATAGCTCCATGATATCAATAACTCCACTAGTGAAGCCAATGAGGTAATATTCCCTGCAGCTCTAAATATAATTTAACAAGTTAAACACTGTAACATTGTGGTGAATGCGCTATTAAGGGACTGTAAATTGCTTACATAGCGTCAATAAACACAGTGCCCTCAAGCAAGGTGCTGTTAAGAGTTTATAATCTAAAGCAGCAGTTGAAGTATCACCCCGAGGCTCCAACTCCAAGTCAGATAAAAACAAAGGGGCTGAAGACTTTGCACAGTGCCAAGTGCACACAGGAACACCACACGCTTTAGGGGGTAATTACCTCGCGAACGCTTAATGTAGATTTGCCAAGAAACACATCTGTTATCAAATTTGCCAATGATTAATTTGAGTCCTCCCTTTCCCCAGAACGCAGGGGAGTGAAGGTGCCAGTCATACTTGGTATATGTGTCCCTGGCCAACCTCCCTTTCATGTCGCCTCCTTTTCTTAGGACGATGACAAATATTTCCATGTACTCTCCCACGCTGGCGTGCATCCTTTGGGCTTGTGTACAGCGGAAACCGTTTTGTGTAATTAGTTCTTGCCGGTGTTGCTGAAAAGGATGCAGAGTGTGTGTAAGTTCATCGTATATTTTAGAAGCAAGATAATTCATGTTTCAGATTTGCAAGCCCCCAAGCATTCTTCCCCGTCACTGCCTTGTTCTTAGTGCCCCAACCCCTTAGCCAAATCCTTTTACAGAACACACCCCTCTACAGTCCCCTCCCTAGAACAGAGTCACAGCCAACTGGTGACTAACCCTTTCTGTGCTTTCACTGCCCTCCAGAGTATTTGGTCTGGGGCTTTTGCATTTGATGATTAGACTGGGAAGCGCTTAGCATTTTACAAATATTACCTCATTAATCACTGTGACCATCAGCCATGATAGAGTTTGCTGTGGATTTGAAAGTGATGGGAGCAAAGAGCATTCTGTGGTCAGGAGACTTGGACAAGACTGTCTGGTAAAGGGAGAAATGGCGGCGGGAGGAAGCCACGAGCTCAGGTCTCGATGTCACAGTCACCACAGGGAAGGGGTTAAGAGAGTGATCTCTTGTGCTTTCTGTGCAATTTGTTATTTCTAACGAGCTAGCAGAATTACATCTCAGCTCTAAGTGAGGTAAAAGGTTCATTTCCTATTTTGATTATAAAGGCCATCCTGGGATCATAGAAACTTAGATTGTGTTGCTCCTGGTCACTATATATTTGATGCCCATGTCCTAAAGACAGGTGGTGTCATGAGAGAAGGCTATTTTATCAGAACAGCAATCAAAATGTCCTTTGTGACCACTGGCAGACAGTGCCTCTGTTCTCCTGTAATCTGCCCCCCTTCATGTGTGTGCATGTCTGTGTATGCAGGTTCATGTGTGGGGTACATAAATAATGCATACATGTATGCTTGCATGTGCATGTGCACATACGTGCGCACATGTGTGGAAAGCAGAGACCAACCTAAAGTATCTTCCTTTAGGAGCCATTCTCCTTGTTTGTTGAGACAGGGTCTTTTACTGTGACCGGGGCTTGCCACTTGGACTAGACTGGTTGGCTGGAAAGCCCTAAGGATGTTCCTGTCTCTGCCTCCCCTGTGCTGGGATTAAAAGCAAGCCTGGCTTTTTTAAAACAACAGCCACAGCAACAACAAAACTTTGGGGCCAGAGAGTGCTTGCTCCATAGGCACTCGCTCCACTGACAAGCTAAGCTACATGCTTACCCCTCTCCTGCTGCCTTGCCCCTGCCTCGATTGTCACATTCTTCTGAAGACATGTCAGATGTCTCCGGAGTTTGCCTATGGAAGTGTTCCCAGGCTCCATGCTACCCAGTTTCTCAGGCAGACAAAGTTTGGAAGATGGGAGCAGCGTGGGAGATGTTATGGGATGATCCACCAGGGACGGCTTTGGTTTGAGGGCCAACTTCACCATTCTTTGTTGTAAAGGATGAGGTAGGCAATTTACAGCAAAGTTTCTTACACATTCGATTACCGAAACCGCTTCCAGCTGGCCGCGGCCTCTCCATTAGGAACTAGGCCCCTCTCCAGGAGATGTTTCCACTGGTGCCCGGCAGCCAAGCCAGCTCTCCCAGGATCTCGGAGTGGGGTGGGCGCCATTCACTTTCTTCCTTTCTTCTCGGGTCTAGATTTCATCCATTAAGACGATCCTGATGGTGGGCTTCTTAAGTCTGTTGATACGTTATGAAAATCCTCAGATAAAATAATTTGTCAAGCAAGACTAATTCCATTTGTTTATTTTTTATTTTTTTATTTTTTTGCAACTTCGGTTAATTTTTAGATTCTCTAACACGGCAGAAACCCCCTCCCTACCCCCACCTAATTTATTTCATAAAGCATAATCTAAATATATCCTGGGAGATACACCATCGTTTTCCTTTTCTTTCAAGTAATGCATTCTTGTGTAAACACGTTGTTTATGAAAGGGCCTTTCATGGATGCTTTGTGTTGCTTTTGCACGAGAAAATACATTTGAAAGGAATTCTCCCCAGCCTGGCATGTAATGTTTCATTAGCCCACATAACCTTGTTTATTTGCTTTTTACAATTTTATTTGGGAAAGGAAATCAATTTGCACCCCTGACATGCTGCCAGGTTCCTGTTTATAAGCACACAATAGGCAGCTCGGAGGGGGTAAGGATACATAGTTTAGGGTTTCAGCCCTGAGTGTGACGCAGGCAGTATATGAAACCGTAGTGGCAGTTGACTTTCCCTGTCCCTGCAGCCGCACTCTGCTATTTAAACTTTTTTTTCTTTTTTAATCAGAACATTATCCAGTGTGCACGCAGTAAGAACTTAACCGTGCTGGGCGCTGGAAGTGCAAGGGAAAGGCCAGCTGAGAAGCATGGACTCTTTGCTCTTTCTTCCCGTTGTTTTATCCTGCCGCCATTCTTTTGTCTTGTTTTCAAGGACACTTCCAGGACCCTTACTTCAACTGACCAGAACTGAAACTCGTTGTCCATTGAAGAGAATCCTTTTCCTTCTCCCACAACCAGACCAGTAATGGCCGGCATATAGTCCCCAGCTTGACTAACATCTCCCTCCGCTCAGTGCCTCTCAGCTTTTCTTCCCCCACAAGATGAAGTCGTTTCTTAGCAGGTCAAACATATAGAGGTCCAAATGTCAATAGGAAATAAAAGTGTGAGACAGAATCTCTCATCAGCTAAACAAATCTGCTAAAAGAGTCAAGAGACTCACCCTCCAGTCCTGTCTTTGGGTGAATGTGGCCCTCAGGGCTCCATTTTTCTCACTGCTGAGGCCAAAGTCAGTCCCAAGGTTCCCTTGAATACCTTTCCCTCAGAATTTTCATAAAGGAGTCTTTAGCTCTTGCAATGCACTTCTTCCTGTCTTTTCAGTGTGCACACGGGCCCAGTATGAGATTTACCCATCTGAGGTCCTGTTCCCATTTCCTTGGGTAGCTCCATCTTTTGCCCAGCTTTCTGGGTGTCAACGGTCTGCTTCCTGTGTTTGGAGTTTTCCTGTTCCTTCTCATTTTCCTAAATTCCAACCAAAACTGAGCCGCTAAATCCTGCATATTAGAGGTGTTGGAACGTTGCAGCCCAACACCCTTTTGGCCCTAGGACTATGCCTGGAGGCAGGAGAACATCCCTTTCCATGCGCCCTGTAATTCAGAGGTCAGCTGTTAGCCATAGCCTCTCCTCTATGAAGGCAATGGGCTTTTTCAGGTTTTTCAGGGACCCTCTATTTAATTGAACACAGTATCAGATCTAGATATGATCTGTATGTGAATCCAGAATGTTCACAGTAGTCAGGAGAAGGGGCAAGCAGGCTTGTTCAACGCTTGGCTTCGAGGGATCTTTGGACTTCGTCTGTGCTACAGGACACTGTTAAATAGGTGTAATTAGATCATGTCACAAAAGTTAAGACAGAAGAAAATAAGCCTTCTGTACTCTGTGTTCTGATCGAGCAGTCCTCACTCCTTAGTCCCTCCATCCTCCCGGTTCTGATCAAGCACTCATCACTCCATAGTCTCCCCTGGAGTTGTACGTGACTGGCTTGAAGGCTCCAAACACTGCCTTCCTTCCCGTATGTTTCATGCCTCCCTGAGGCTTCTCTCCTGTGCCTTCATCAACTGCAAAATTGTGAAAGGATTTTGGAGTCAATGACTCCATGTGTACGATAAGACATCTGGGTTTAGAACAGGCTCAGCTCCTGGAAGGGTCTCTTCCTAGGCTAGCTAGGGAAGGGAGACTGGGCTTCATCTCTAAATGTTACTGTTCTGTGGGAAAGAGGATGGAGTTGGTGGAAACTTAGCCATCCAGAGATAGAAGCCCCTGTCAACCCTGCAGAGTTCTCACAGGCAAAGCTCCATCTGTAGAGGAAAGATCATTCAGGAACCTCAAGTGCTTTGCGGTTTGTTTCTTTTCTGCAGCACATGTTTTACCTGCAGATATAATCTTGGAAATAAATTCTGGTACTCGAATTTTTTTTGGGGGGGGGTTTCAAACCAATTTCAAATTTCAAATTCATCTGCAAGGCCCTGAAAACCATTTCGTAAGGTGACTAGTAAAGTGTAGGAATGTCAGATATGTCGGAGAAACCTATTTCTTCATATAAATGCCTACAATTTGTTTATTGTACAGTAACCAGATGGTAAATAATAAACATGCACTACACACATACACACACATGTGCATGCACACACTCACACACACATGCACACACACGCATGAATGCACACACACTCACTCATGCGCATACACACAACACACATTGATCTGAAAACAAGCAAGAAGATAAGCACACACACATGCACATATATCAGAGAACAAAGCTACGAGTCCCTTGGTCTAACAATTCACCAAAAGTTTCAGCAACGTCATCACGGCTCTTCTTGAGGTCTTCAACTTTCCTAGCATGGTTATTTTTGATTTGCAAACCTATCCTATTGTTTTTTAATGTTTACTGAATAGCCAGTAAGTCTGCCCTGTCTTGAAGCTGTCATCAGAACATAATGAAATGAGAATGAACTCAGGAGCGACTAGAGTGTCCCAGTTACTGAAGGCCAATAGCCCAGGTATCACACCACAAAAATGTGAGGTTGCTAAGGGGAGGGCACCTAAATAAAAATCTCTCACGGCATTAGCACGTTGCTTAGCAAGTCAACCCATATATCCTGGTTGCCTAGGTAGAAACATGCGGTTCTGGATCCCTTTTCCTCTCCTGCCCAGGAATTTTGGCAGAAAAGAGAGTTGTTCTCGTTCTGGCGATGGCTTTATGGTACATAAACACCAGGTGCCAAATTCTTCCTTCTGCGACTCTGGCATATAAAGCCCTTCTTATGCCAAGCCCAATTGTCTTGCCAGCAGGAATGTCGGCAAATAGGAAGCTGTGGCCTTAGAGGGAGACCTTGTTTGAAGGGTGTGTCCCCGAGTTCAGAGGAGTGATGCTTGTCTGGGCTCATCTCTGTGGGGTGGGGCTGGGTTACTTGAGCACACCACGGGACAAGAGTGCATCTTAACTCTGCCTTCTATTGTTTCTTTCTGCCCAATGAGAAGCTCTGAATCATGAGTAAATGAAGTAAGTATATTGTTACTAGGTGACCTTAGACACTAGGCAATAAAGTTGGATATCTTAAGTTTTTCCGTTATGACAGGTAGGCTGGAGCAGAAAGACAATGCATGCCTGTCTCTCAAGCCAATCTTGCTGTTTTGGGGCTTCTTGAACACATGTATGTATAT
>NW_026067970.1:4171640-4288718 GCF_014885135.2 Alexandromys fortis
TATACAGAAATCATAGTTTTATTTCTCGATGGGAAAATAAAAATGATGGGACCATTTCTTTCCCTCCCATTCATTTTTTTTTTCTTGTATTGGTTTTCTCTAGTGAGGCAGTGAATTACAAATAGCTTGTCTGTGAAATAAAAGTAACGCATAGTTTACTAAACATGTAATTGCATTGGACATTTTTGATTGTAGATCCAAGCCTGCTTCCACTCTGTCTTGAATGTCTCCCCACAGACTGGAATGATGATGTGATGGTGGCCTGGTGGAGGAGGAGAGGTTTTAGAGGAGGGCGTGGTAGCAACAGAGGGCAGGGTATTAGACAGGAAAACAAATTTGTGCTTTTAGAAGGTGATTTCAAAACCATGAGGTCTGAGGAAGCAAACTCATCGACGACCTTGGTGGGAAAAATAGAGTTCGTTGGTGTTTTGTGTGGTTTTCTCGTCTGAAGTCATTGTTTTCGGCAGCGGAATCGGAAGTGTGGTGTGTTCCGCTTGGAAGATGCGATGAGGATGTCATGAATGGGAAAGGATGGGCAGGGGCAATCAGAGAAAGAGTTGTGATTGTCAGTGAGATGGTCAGGAATCTCATTAGATGTAGAGCAAGTGCCCGGGAGAGGAGGGAGCAGAGCAGGTAGAGGCCACTGGCCCGCAGGGACAGTCGGTGTCTGGTCTCGAGGACATTAGGACAAAGGGAATCACAATGGTCATAGGTGACATCATGCAGGGTTTGGGACATCTTAGCCACACTGCAAATGGAAGCTACCTCACCGGCTCTTGTCCACTTCTCTGCAGCCCTGAGGATCTGAAAAATACAATATACTGCTGGCAGAAGTGTGTAAAATCTGGTCTTAATATTCAGACAGGAGGTCCAGAAGCTTCACTGGGGACTGTTACAGTCTGTCAGTTGTGACTAGTCTTTCCTATGCTGTATGGCAAATGCTGTTTTGCTTGCCATGCTCAAGAGAAAAATGTTACTTCACTATATTCTTAGCTTGTCATCAAACATGGCAAACCAGATGTCTCCCTGACTCTGTCTTGCATTACTCAGTTTGGTTTTGTTTGGCTTTCAAGACTGAACAAGCCAGCTGGCGTGGCAATTGCAAGGCACCTATCCTCCAGGAAAACAGGTGATTGCCAAAATAGAAAAAGGCTGCCGAGTCCAGATGGGTCATTAGACCAGCACCGCAGCAGCTCTGTTCCCCAGTACCAAACAATTTACAAAGCCAGGCTATTCACAGAGAGCCACTTGACGGGTTCTACCAGCCCCAGATGAAGTACCAGCAACTCATTCTCTATTGTCTCAGAGGAGGAAGCCTTGCAGCGAGCTTCCTTGCCACGGAGGCAAACCTGTCTAGTTTGTGGTCAGGCTATCCCATTTCCAAAGGCTCAAAAAGGCAGATGCCTAACCAGAGCTCCAGGCAAGGTGGTCTTCCAGAAATTTCTTGGTAGTAGACCAAAGCTTCCCAGCTTTTTAGGCCAACAAAGAATAGGAGCTGAGAAAGAGGGTCCGGGGGAGGTGGGGAGCAAAGGTGTGACTTCTCTCAAGTCAGTGATATCTCGTGTGGTTTCCAAGAGGGTGTGATCATTTTGTTTCTGTGATGAAGTTTGTGACTCTTGTTGGCAAACTGGAGAGCATCAGCATCCTTGTGCTCTTATTTGAGTTGACAAAGTTCTGGTTAGGAAGGAAGGGAGGTTACCTTAGTAATGCCCAGAACTAGCCACCCACATCTTACACCACTGCTAGGTTATTGGCGACTGCTCTGCATTGTCCTCCATGCTTCACTCCCCTTGTGACACGAACCTTTTGTCCTCCCTAAGTCATGAAGGTAGGAGAGCCTGCCAAGGTCAAGGCCACCATCTGCTTATCTTCCCCACACCTCCTCTGGGACTCCAGGTTCTCACTTGCTTCTTATCCCTGCCTTTGGATTTTCCCAGTCTGTGTTCACCTCCGTTGGTGGCTCTGGATGAAGCTGATTACAGAGGGCCTCGGAGGAGACTGCTGAGCAACGTGTTCGCTGCATGTGCTGACGTCTTAGGAGGAGGGAAGGCAGCACTTGCCATCTCTTCCTATTAGGATCTCAGCCTTAAAGTGACAATGTGCGCAACCTGAGCAATAGGAAGTTGGGTCTTTGTACTTCTGTGGCATTATCTCAGAAACTGTAACTCATCTGTCAGCTCAAGCGCAGATGGTTTCTTCTGTGTCGGTCACAGAAATAGGGTAGCAGCAAGAGAAGCAAAGGAGACGAGTGTTTTCCTGGGAGTCACAGTACCAAATGCGCCATGGACACTGGAAAAGTGATGTCCAAGGTAAACCTGGAAAGAGAGAGGTGGGAGTCATGCTGAGAGTTAGGGGTCATCAGACGAGGGGGCGGAAAGGTCGAATCTAGACACCGTGTCCGTTAGGAAAGCTGATGGAGTAACCCCTCTCCCAAGCACTTCTGTTTATGTAACCTTTATGTTCAAAGTAAGCAAGGGTGAGCATCCTCATTTAGTGTGTGAGAAAATGCTATTGAATAGTTTCCCAGCAGTACGTGACGGAGCAGAGAGGGTCTCTGAGCATGCTCAAGACATGGTGTGGAGGTGACCGTCTTCATATACAGCTCTCCTGGTGGCTAGAAGAGAGAGGCTTCAGTGGAGGGTTGGAGCCGACAGTGACAAGAGTGAGCTGATATATAAAGTTTTGAGGACGAGGCTAAGAACAGGCTTTGCATAGAAGAGATTCTAAGCTGTAGGCTTTGGAACTGGGAGGAGAACCAAGAGAGTGCAAGGTTATGTTAGTTCACCGCATGATCTGGGAGGGACCAGAAGAGTTACAAACTGGAATGATAGTTTGAAGCTGGAGGAACAGACAAGGAGACACAGCCCTCCAGAACCAGTACTAAAATATGGCAGGGTGGGTGTTGGAATCATAAAAGCAAAATTGCCAAACTGGAGGCATTAAGTGAGATCATGTGCTTAGCTTAGCGGAGGCTTGTGAGCAGGCCTATTGACTAACCTGCTGTCCATCAAAGGGCAGACCGTCAGCCGTTGAAGATGCATCTTCGTTTCTGTTGTATGTGCGCCCATGTTAGATATTCCTCTGGCCACGTGTTTGTCATCTCCTTCTCTTCGTTGCCTCCCTAACCCCATGAGCTACTGGCAGCAGTGAGAGGCCTGGTTTTATTTTTCTTTTCATTTGCACAGCACTAACTGTAGACTTACTCAGCAAATGTGTTAGGTCAAACCCCACCCTTGTCATCGAAGCATTCAAAACAGGAAGGAACAGGATGGCCTTAAAAATACATGAATGCCAGCGTGGTGCAAGAGTTTTGACAGAATGATGCAGGGACTAAGGCAGAGAGCACCTTAGTGGTCGGGGATGCAGCAGAGCTGCTGTTATCATTGGTAACTATGGTGATAATGGTACTTACAATGGAAGCTATAAGAATACTAACTGTAGCCAACAAGCCAACATGACATTAAGCACTGTACTTACATCACGTAATTATATCCTTACAAAAAACTTTTTTTTTTTTTTTTTTAGTTTTTTGAGACAGGGTTTCTCACAAAAAACTTTTTAGGGTAGGGTTTTTCCCATTTCACAAATGAGAAATCTGAAGCACACAGATACCACATCTGTGCTTAAGAACAAACGACACTTGCTCACTTACTAACTGTATATGTGCTACAGAGCACACATCATGGAGACAGGCACTGACTGTTCTTAAGAGGATACAGTTCTCCCTCGAAGTATGAAGAGGGCAGGGCAGGAGGGCAGAGCGAGGAGAAGCGAAGCAGATAATAGGAAAGGGGCTGAAGGCTCCACAGAGGAGGAAACAGTTTGAATCTTGAGGAATGGATTGACTACAGAGGAACCACTACCTGCGCAGGTGAAGCTGCTGTTAGGAAGCACTGAGCCCTGTGTGTGTGAGTGGGATGGAGAGGATCTGGGAGGGAACAGGCTGCTGGATAATAATATCTAGGTTGGTGGGGGCATCTTGTGAACCTATTGGAGGCAAATGCAGAAGGTACTAGATAGCCTACGGAAGTCCTTCCAGGCCACAGCGGAATGAGCAGCTGTCTGGAAGATTCTGAGAACTGAGGAATCCCATCAGTGAGTGGTGCCATCGAATCACATTTGATGGCTCGAGCCTTTTTTTTTTCTTTTTTTTTTTTTTTTTGTAATGCCCTTATGAGTCCAGGTACAGCAGCCACTGGTAATGGCTACGTTCTAATTCTAGGGTGTGAGTACAGCAGAGAGGAGTTTTTTTCTTTTAATCTATGGGGATTAGTTCAGTTTGTCTTACTAATAATAAGACAACACAACACCACAGAATTGGTAAGTGATATCTTAGGGGGACAGGTACATTTTTGGTTAATGTTCTGGGTGTCCATGGTCAAGCTTGTATCTTCTTGTTGACAGGATCCTGAGCAGGACCCATGGCCAGAGACAGCCATGCATGAGCCTACACCCTCTGATATCTTTCCTTATTAAACCACTAGGGTTCAGACACGAGGCCCCATCCTGCACAACTTGTGAGTCATCATGAAAGGCTCACCTCTCAATATCAGAGTAGGATTAAATTCTGCCTTCTTATTCCCTCCCAATGGGAAGGAAATTCCAGCACATGAACCCTTGGGGGCACACAAACCATATCCAAGCCACAACACCACGCAGATATGTGAAGTGGAAACAGTGGAGATAATGAAGGTGAGAACAGACCCACGGATAGTTCTAGGTGGCTGACTCTGTAACGGAAGGGGTGGGGCCTTTGGGAGACACCTGGAAACTTTCTCACAGTCAAGGGTGGCACCTGAGAAGATGTTTATTGTCTGGGGCATTTTACTATGGTATTAAATGAGTAGCTATAAACTGTACCCAGGAAGAGCTCCGGTGCTCCACCCCGGCACTAGGGCAAATCACAGAGATCTGCAGATGCAGGAGAGTGGAACCCTTTGGGTGGGTGTGCGTTCTGGATCATACAGGCTCCAGACCTTCAGGGCCCCTGAGGGAACCACGGAGGGCTCCAGAAGCCATGTGCAAGCTTTTCTCACTTGCCTACTATAACAGCATCTTCCCCCCAGTTCAGAGTAAGCATAAGCCTCAGACGAGGACACTGGTCTTTGGGATAAATTAATGGTGTCACCCCAAGCGTGTCCACATATGGAGATGCTGGTGGAGACATGGACCTGTACGACTGGTGCAACACACTCAGCGTTATCGCCCTCTCTGTGACGCTCGTGTGAGGAGCATTGACACACTGATGGCTTGCCATGACCTTTTCCAAAATGAAATATTCTCACTACAAGGCAATTGCAACATCTCAGCTTCCTGCTTGAGGACTCGTTTATAGATCTGAACACCTGGCTCTAAGCCATTCTCATCAGTCTTTCTGTGCCTCGCTTTCTCATCTCTAAAATGGGGCTGTTCACACTATCTACCTCTTGGCTGACGGTCAGCTTTGAATGGATTTTCTTACATATGGGTTTTGTTGTATAAGTGCTGGCCATTATTGAAATGATTCCTTTGCTTATTAGTCATGGGGTTAGCCATGAGAAGGCACTTCCCCCCTCTGAGCTTCATGGTAATTTACTCCAAGGAAAGCAACACGCATTTGCTATCGCTAACCATGCTGGGATAGTAGCGATGTCTCACGTGCTCCTGGCTGCAAGCCTGTCGTTAAATGGTTATCTCTGTTGTAAATCGAGGATGGTAGGGTTCAGAGAACTAAAATAACACGCCCAAGTGATACAGAGCTGATGTGGACATGACCTGGTGTCTAGCCAATCTCATGCTCACGCTGCCTCCTGTAACCTTGTCCCTCTTCAAATACTTCAACAGCAAACTCAGAGAAAGTAAAGCTTCTATTTGCAGCTCCAGGCTGGAGTTTTCCCAGACCCCTGCACTCCCCTCTTCCTTCTCCTTCCTGAAGAAGTTACAGGGTGTGCTTTCTCAGCCTGTGCATCCTGCTCGATCCCACTCTGGTGTGGAGAGTTCAATCTAAAGAGAGAGCTATGGAGAGAAAGCAGTCAGCCTAGGTGGACCCTGGGGCTTTTCCCATTTTGTGTCTCTTCCAATTCTTGATTATACCCCCATCTGCAGAGCAGCCTACCCTCCCAGCAAGACTGCCACCAAATAGTGACAGAGCTACTGAAAACCCCAAAGAGAAAACCACGCCCACGATCCTCTTCCCTATACCCCTGAGGCCTGGTACCATCTAAAGGGATGGAACTGTTGCTATTCTGTGAATGTCTTAGACATCTTTTGGATGCGGTTCATGGACATTTAGCTCTGGGAGGTTCTGGAAGTCTTCGTAACTTCCCCGGGCATCATTAAAATGCAGACAACCCGAAGATTGCACAACTTGGCTTGTAAATGCGCATCAGGATGACCTTGAATCTTTATGAAGAAACTTGTAAAGCCTCCACACCTGGGCAGTTGGATAGAATGTAGATTTGAAGATAATATTTTAGAGTTCTGTGGGAATCTTCCTTGGTTGGACTGTGCATGCTAACCTTTACTTTCAGTTGTGGTCCACTTCCCCTCATCCTTCATTACCACACTCTGAAATTATAGTTATTTTTTTTAAGAACATAGATGTGCATTCTTATACACTAAGTTGGTTTTTTTTTTTTTTTTGCATTTTGTGCTCCAAGTCCATGCATGTAGAAAGTCAATTACCACTCTACCTCAAGCTCACTGACTATGCAATCAAGACTCATTACTCCCCTGGTTCTCATCCCATTCACACCCTGCATGCCTCAGAAGACCAATGGATGGGAAGCCAAGCCTTTCAGGGCAAGAAGGAGGGAGATGTCAAGGACAAGCTGAGGAATGTTAGCCAAAGAGGAAGAAAGTTAGGCAAAGACTGTTTTTAGAGTCAGTCTATGGAGCCTTGTCTCTGATGACTGGGAGACAGCAGGTCGCTAGATCCCTTCCATCTGCTGTCATCATTGAAAGGTCCACTTCCGCAAAAGCTTATGGTTATAGAGAAAAATATCAGGTTGTAATCCAATGAATCACAGCCCCAAATGTCTGTTTTGAATATTTAGTGACTCATAAGATGTAGCTGCAGAGACTTGTGGAGTGCCAAAGCTGGAGAAATAATAGACCATGTGGTTCTGGGCTGCCTAACTCCTGTCCAATGTTGAGGGTATTGAGCGTGAGGTTGCTGAGTGATTGACCTAGGTTACGTGGCAACTAGGCACCAATGGGGAAGATTGGAATGGGGAAGCCTACTGACTCTCAAACCAGTACAATTTCAAAGGTAGTATATGTACGTGATCATCTAAATGATGTCAACCCAAGTATGATCCATGTAAATGAAGGTGCCTTAGCCATGGGAGAGATCCGAAGGTCATCCTGTGCTATTTCCCTCCTGATGCAAGAATCCTGTCATAAACATCCCTGACCATGGATGATGGTCATTCATCCTGGCTTACTCCATGCCCAAGGAGCTGGGTATTTTATGGAATATTTTATTTTGTTTTTGAATATCTCTACATACTAATAAAATCATTCTGACATAAGGTCAATTTTATAGTTTTGAAGTATTGACTCATAAATTTGAGGGTGTCCAGAGGTCAGTAGCATCACAGGTGATGGTGACTTTTGCTTCTTAAAATGAAAGCAATGATGCTCACCTTGTAGGATCATCAAAGGACTAGCGATGTGGTCTATGAAGTATCGGCCATAGTGCCTGCTTCAACATAGACTCTCAAGTTGTAGTTATAATTGATTTCTGAGCATCGTGATTCCATATTCTGAAATTATGCCCTCTGGAGCGATGCAGACTGTGTCTAATCCTGCAAATATTTAAAGGCATTTAGTGTGGCCCTCGAGGTCTTCCCTCTCCAGACTAAATATTCCCTGCTTCCTCGGCCATTCTTCCTGCAATGCATTTTGAACGCATTCACTACCCTCATTTGTCAATTTCTCCCTTCAAATGTGGTGGCCAAATGTGGTCAGGCCCACGTACCCTACTGTGGAAGAATTACTTCCCCTGATCAGGATGTTTCACTTCTAAAACAACCTAGATTTATGTTAGCATTTTTGGAAGCCAGATCACACAGTTGGCTCGAGGAAAACCTGATTCTGCTTTCCAGAACACGAGCTGGGTCTCCAACTTTGTGTCAGCCGCAGATTTGACAAGCACGAGTTTTATATCTTCATCCAAACTGTTGATAAAGATGTCGAACAAGGAAAGGCCAAAGGCCAAACTTCGGTGCACACATCTGATCCTGGTCTGCAGACTGACATCCACCCGGTGTCATCTGTTTGGTGGCGTTGTTTCTCTAGCTTCAAATCTGCCCACCTGCACGATCGACAATAACTTAGATAATATGCTCCTTGTGTTTTTGAAATTGGATGTTGAGTTTACGTGGAGGTAAAATGCTATTCTTTTATCAATAAAGACGGGTTTGAGATCTATAATTGGGACAATGTGAGCTCGGAAAATAATTTCACATTTGAATTCCTACGCAATTCTTAACGGAAACAGTCACCTTCTCTAAATGTGAAATGAGAGTGTCTTTGCCAGATTGTTTATTTTCCCAAAATGTTTTAAAATCATTCTCTGGGTCTAGGGGAAGAAGGCTAGATAGCATGCACACTTTATGTGTGTAAATTGGGAAATGGTGAAAATATAATTCAGGAGTCATCTTACAGAGACCTCAGAGACAAAGAGACTTCTGAAAATTGTTGCCGGGGAAGGATAGTAATTATTTTCTATTTATTGCTCCTCAGAAAAAGCTTTGGCATCTTGGGTGAAACCTTTTCCTCTGGGATCTGACATGCTGTGCTCTCACAAAAGCCAACCATGTTCCTTGGGGTGCAGCCTGAGCCTAGTCTTCCTTGG
Source organism: Alexandromys fortis (assembly GCF_014885135.2). Taxonomy (NCBI): domain Eukaryota; kingdom Metazoa; phylum Chordata; class Mammalia; order Rodentia; family Cricetidae; genus Alexandromys; species Alexandromys fortis. Next base: position 4,180,480 of record NW_026067970.1, read on the forward strand.
TTTGTGTGTAGACGTAAAGACGGTTGTTGGTCATTTGTAGCAAAGCATTCGAGGTTCAGATGCTCACCACTCAGGATGCTTTGAGCATCTTCCCAAGGTTTTCCTTTCAAGTTTTCTTCTGGGTTGTGATCTCCCTTTGTTTGTTGGCCCATGATTGACCAAGTTCCTTAAAATCTGAAACACAGATGCTGCCAGCATGCTTTCGGGAAGGTGAGCAGATGAGATGCTGGCGCTCTCAAAAGCTGATTAGTGAACAGAGGTGTGAAGCTCAATAATCTGAGTATCTTGGGAATGCTGTCCAGCGGGTCACTAGGCTGTCACCTGTGATGTGGTGATGGAGTCACAGTGGAGAGTAAAATCAGGTTTAGTTTCTACTCTCGCTGTGGTTGCAAGTGATGGCAGGAAGAGCGAATAATCACAAAATTAAGCACATTTATAACCTTTTTGTAATGATTTATTTATTCATTATGTATAGTGTTTTGCCTGCAGGCCAGAAGAGGGCGCCAGATCTCATTATAGATGGTTGTGACCCACCATGTAGTTGCTGGGACTTGAACTCAGGACCCCTGGAAGAGCAGGCAGTGCTCTTAACCTCTGAGCCATCTCTCCAGGCCCTCACATTTTTAATCTTTAAGAAATCCCTCTAAAGGGAGAAGTTCCCATCACTAGGGAAGGATGGAAGACTTCCCACGGAATGACCAGTCTGAGAGTTGAAGGTGAAGTCCAAACAAGAGCATTGGTGTCCAACAAAACAAAACAGCCAAGCAAAAATCATATTACAAGGTCTGGTACTGACATGGAGTAATATCAGAATGAGGGCAGGAGAATTCCGGAAAGGTGGGAAGAGGCGCCGAAACTGGAACAAAGATGGGATTAGATGAACTGCTTGGTAGGAAGGATCCCCTAGCAGCTGGGGAGGGAGGTCACAAACAGTGCTATTGGCGTATTTCAAAGCAAAGAAGTCAAGCAGCGACTCAGGGTGGGGATGTGTATTCCACTGTGTGCTGTGTGGTGGGTTATACATTTTGAAGAAATCTCAGCTTGGTAACTAGGGAAGGAGGAGGGAGAAGAGCCAGATAGAGCGAATAAAGTCTGAAGTCTCCCACGACAGGGCAGGAGATGACGGTAGTTCAGTATAGGTTTCTGGAAGAAGGCCTGGGAATATAGAAAGAGGAGGGATGCTTGGGGGTAAACGGGCAGAATTTGGGACTGCATCTGGGCATGGCAGGAAAGAGGAGTCCTGGGTAACTTAAGAGACCTCACACGTTTCATGGTCTCCTCTGTGCATGTAAAGATGTGGTTCTAGACATCAAACGGTACAACTTTAGTGATCCAGGGCGGAAACAGCATAATGCCATTATAAAGACTGAATCAGAACTCTCCCAGACTTTGGACCTATTATTGAAATATAGGTGACTATAAGCAATATGAGACATTTGAGTATCATTGAGGAGCTAAACAACACAAGAGATTGCTCACACAGTTTCTGGAGCTAGAGATAGAAGGGTGTTAGGGTGCACTTTTGAGTGAGAAGACCAACGAATGATCTTGATTTTCATCATTTTAGTGGCCCTTGATGTCTTTAGATCCTGTTAAGGAAAATACAGCAAATCCCTGCCTACGTGACCATATGACTCTTCACACCATTCCCTTCCTTTTCCCTTTGCCTGGCCACAGTGTTTTCCCATGCCAGGAAAACCATCAAGTGTGTTGGAGGGGCCTTAGATTGTGTGTGTGTGTGTGTGTGTGTGTGTGTGTGTATGCCTTTGGGATCCTGTGACAACACAGTCAGCTCAAGTCTAAGCCAGGTGCTCGTTTCCCATCTGGACTCCTTACAAATTGTGTGGTCAGGGCTCAGAAGTCAGAAACCTGGGAAAGGTGCCACGTGATGGGTGCAGCCACCCCAATGCCTTCCATGTTATCACCATCATTTAACACATAGTGCAGGAAATCCTGCTCTTTGCAGAAGAAATTCAAAGGGCCACTTCACAACCTCCTGGGTTAACATTGATTCTTTTTCCTTGCTAACACTGAAGTGTGGACAGATATATCCCTTTTTCCCTCAAGTGGATTGCAAGGGACACCCCATTGCTCTCCCCCCACCCCACCCCATCTTCAACCCACTATCCAACTGATCTCTCGAAGTCCCTTACCCTTCTGGACTGAAGGATGGTACCTCCTGCACAGGGGTCTGCCTCGGACCCTTGCCTGTGAGTGATTGGCCATTCACTTTCTCTTCCTTTACTAGGCTCTGACTCTGTTTCATCTTAGCCCCAGTGCCCTGATCAACCTTTTTCTCCCTTCATGTGCATTCTATCTTGTGGTCCCACTAGCTTGCTTTTCTACTTAACACAACCATTTAACCCAATTTTATTTCAGCTTACTTCTGAAATTCAAACAACATGACTTCCATGGGAGTCATCAGAAATCAATGGATGACAGTAGTCTGTTGTGTGGCTCAGACAATATGTGTTCCTTCTTTAGTTCATCTGGGCAGCAGCATTTGTTGAAGGGCCACTCTGATCCACGCACCACCATTCTCTATTCTGGAGGGCAGAGTCACTGTTCTACATTCTCTTATTCCATACGGTGCTCAGAAGGAGATTTGTGGAGACCGAGCCATATGATGCAAGTGTTATCCTTGTCATTGGATTCCCGGTGCTCTGATCTGATCTATTAGAACCATCCCTCCACACCCCATAGCTTTTTCAGCACCCCAGTTATAATCTAGGAAAGTGTTGGTTTCCCTAAAAAAGGGATATGTGGTTGTAGTATTGCAGTACTGAGAACAAGGAAGCCAACAACTGGGTGCAACGTTGTGCAAAGGAGGATGGGGAACTCAGTCCATCCAATCATGGCATTCTGTGCCCACCCTATTCTAGCGCAGTGTGTGTCACCCAGTCAGACAGGGATACACTAATCCTCCCGCCCGCCACCATCTGAGCCTGCCTTCAGGATGGCTGGTGGCAGATTGCTCAGCAAATGTCAGCACATTTCCTCTTGTGCTTTACTCTTTGGTAAGTAATCATTTGTTTTAACCCCTTCAGAACTGTGGTTATAGCAAGATCAGTGAACTCACACCTTGCCGGAAGCCATAACCTGTGACATGACCAGATTTCCAACTCGGCTATGGAGGGCTTTGGAGTAGGTGAAACTTTGGCTCCTTCTGATCTTTCTCCTCTGTCTTCTCCGGGCAGAATATCTCCATGCATAATACGGTTGGAGGGACCATGACGGGACCTGGAGCTCACCAGCTGGGCAACACCCGGATGCCCAACCACGACACCAGTGTTGTGATTCAACAAGCCATGCCATCACCCCAGTCCAGCTCAGTCATCACGCAGGCTCCCTCTACCAACCGCCAGATCGGGTAAGGAGACTTCCTCATTGTCCCTGGAGAAGCTCCGGCAATCTTTTGAATATTCTGCTATTTTGGGACTTGGGCCTGTTGTTTTTCCTGTGTGATATGATGCTGCCAAGAGGTCAGAGCGACACTTTTGATGAGAGGAGGGAGGAGTCTCCATTTGCTGGGAGCTCATTTAATCCTGGATGTCAAGGGGGAAAGCTATTCATTCTGTGACTTCATTTTTTTTTAAAAAAAAATAAGGCTTCTGAATGACAGGCAGAAATCGTGGGTGCCGACCAACAGAGAGAAGTTCTGCCAGCCCAGGCTCCTTCTTCCAGTGTGCTCCTCTCCCCTTCCTGGGAGTTTTGCAACTGCTTGGCTAGGTTCACCTGTATACTCCATCACTGCCTTTCCCTCTGCTCTTTCTTCCTCGTCCTTGTTATTCTTTTTCATCAGACCTCATCCCCAAGCCTCTTCATTGGCCCATAATTACTCCTGTAACAGAAAAAAACAATGTAACCAGGCCCTTTTCCTCTCATCTATGGAGCAAGACAATATTGAGACTGGCAAAAGTATCTTGACACCCATATCATGGGATGGAAATTGTTCTTGCTTCTTCCTCTCATGTGACTGGTCCAGCCCCTTACCATGCAGAGTGTGGTCCGACCATCTGCAATGTGGGTATTACCCAACAGCTTCTTAGGAATACAGCATCCCGCACCCCACTTACATCTCTCCAGAATGAGGATGCAGTGTGTTTCCAACTTCTAAAGAGTTAAGATGAGTACAAGATGCGGAAGCATGTGGGCTCTTGGGGAGGAGACACTGACTTCTTAAGTGTACCCTGCTGGGTGCTGACCACTGGCTGCCCTGTGTCCCCAGAACTGTCTGCCGAAACCAGAAGGGGAACTGGTTGTGGTGGGTACATGCATCAGAAGGCAGTCTGTCTTTTCACCACTGGCTGTGGTGACCTAAAATAAATTTAGATGCTTCCTTACAATTTTTCCACGCATCTCCCCTGAGAGCAACAGTGGGCACAGGGAGCAATCTTGTCTCACTCTGTGAGTGCTCTAGAATAGGGATCTGGCTCTCAGGATTCTCAGTTCATAGGAAGGACACCTGCCCTGAAACCAGAGCTGTGGGGAACGACTCTTCTCTTTGTCACGGGCGTGTTTGGTGGTTCGTTCCAAGCGCGGGCAGTGAGGGTGGGTGGTGGGATGTGTCCTGTTGCTTAAAGACGCTGGCATGGCTGTAGCACGTCCCCCTGAAAAAGACGTCTTCTCAAGCAACTTGGAAAGCAAGTATCGCCACTGTATCTAAACCGCAACATTCTGGGAGGGTGATGTGGCTTCATTCATGGCGGTGTCTAAGTCTCAAGGGACTCCTTCTCTCTTGGGCCTTGGCTGTGGGCAGAAAATTCACAGCTGGGCCAGCTAATTATAATTATTTTATTTTTCTTTCAAGGAGGGAAGCATAAAACGTGCTCGAGTTTACTAGCAGTTTTACAGCATTCCTTCCCCCCTGCAGCCCCCTGCCTGCCCCTTGTACCCTTGCCCACAGCCCTCTCTGAGGCCCTTAGTACTCCCCATTGTTAATGCAGCCCTGGGTTTTATGGAGCAATCCCTTTAAGACTAGCACTAAATTTTAAGATGGGCATCGACTCTGTCAATAATTTACCCAGCTGGCCCGAGACTGTACATTTTGGGTGACATTCGTAGGCTGTGTCACTCTGCCATTCCTCCTGCTTCTTGGAGGCATTGTAAGTCTCTCCTGGCGTGTTCTAGGAGATAATTGTGGCTTTTTGGACTCCATCTTCATCACCCAGCTTGAGGGAGGCCGCTGTTTCTTTTCTCCAGATCCCTCCCTGTCGCGCTTACTCTGTTGATTCAAGACCCCCACATCCTGTCACTTGCTCCGCTTCTCCATGTGATGCAGCCAAAGCCCTGCCCAGATGAGCGGGAGGTTCAGCAAGCCACAGCCCTGCCCTTCTTACCAGCAGATTGAGTATGGAGCCCTAGGTGGTAACATTTGGAGATGGCTCTTTTATTTCCCTCAGCAAAGAGGAAATGAGTGCTCATTTTAAAAAGCGAGTTCCCTCGGGAGATGTCTGCAAGTGAGTGTTTGAAATTGGCAGATAGCTTTTTTAAAAGTCTAACGTGTGTGTGTGTGTGTGTGTGTGTGTGTGTGTGGTGTGTGTGTGATATGCATGCCCGTGTATGTGCACATGCACGAGCATACAGAACCATATTGTAGTCATATTCTGATTTTTATCACAACCTCAAATATTTAAGTGTCAAAATCTGGCCAAGCCACCTGCAAATGTTTGTCATGGCTATTGGCCAACAAAAACAGCACACAGCAATGAAAGTCTTCATTCAGGCTCAGTGCTGAAGCTGCATCCAGCCAGAGAGACTGGGACCCACCTGTGCCCACGCATAACATGCTCGTGCTGCGGCCGGTGGGTGTGTTCACAACTGGAACTTTGTAAGAGATGGGATCGGCTGACCCCTCTCCCTGCCTTTCCTTCCCTTTTATTCTGCAGGGCTTTGATTCTGCAGCCATCCCTACATTTCTTCTCTCTCTCTCTCTCTCTCTCTCTCTCTCTCTCTCTCTCTCTCTCTCTCTCTCTCTTCAAGCTGTGAAGCTCACACTTAGAGGCTGGATATAAGGGTCTGAAAAATGGAAGTGGTGCCAGTTGTCAGCGAAGACTTCCAGGACAAAGGGCACGTGTCTAATTTTTGTACGTGGGGCGGGCGACACTGAGACAAAGCAGACCAAATGAGTGGAAATATAAAAACACTAGGAAATATTGTTAAGAACGTAGACAAGCAGCAGATCCAGCTCCTATTCTAGTCCGTGGTGACCCCTGCTATGCCCTGTGCTCAATTCTCTAAAAGTAGGGCTATTATCTCAATAGAAACTGGAGGGAAGTATAAGTATCCAAGATTGCACTTGGGTGGTTAGGCAGGCTAGAAAAACACACAGCTCTAGGGAGTGTGAGAGACATCCCCCAAACCAGTGACTGCTGGTGCTCAGTAAAACTGGAGATGCCCTGTCAGGGAGAGTGTCTTTGCCTGATTGATGGGGGCGTTTTAGGAGATAAGTTTCCCAGATGGGCTTAAAAAAAAAAGTGAGCTACAGGTTGTGGAGAGACAAGACAGAAAACAAGCATGTGTTAACTAGAGATGAAATCGATTTAGCCTTGAACCAACTATGTGGCACATTCCAACTCCAGCCGTTTTTATTAGATATCATATAACACGCTCATTAATTCAGGATCAAGACAGCAAAGCCTGGGAAAACAGGACATGAGCAGGTAATGGAATGGAAACCCCATGCAGCTCTTGTTCACCCCCTCACAAGAGGCATTTCTGGAGGAGCCCGTGAGGGGAGGAGAGGCTAAGATGGGTCTTAACCCTAATGGATCCAAGTGTTCTTAGAGCAGTCTGTTCCCCTCTCTGGGGTGGGAGATGACACAGATAGCATGGACATGGAGTTCTACCACAGTGGTCAACGGTGGGGAGTTCTGACAGGTGGTTGGAGGCACCATTGACCTAGGCTATGGCTCTTCTTCTTGCTTTTTAATATTCTATGTACATTGGGGAAATGCATGCTCACTGATTGCTTCCTGTGGAAGTTTTACAATTTGAAGTCAGAATATGTAAGCCTGAAACATTTGGATTGCCAGCCCCCCCCTTCCCCAGATATGACACAGAGACTTAATTGTGAAAGCTTGGCAATTAGCTTAGGCTTGTCCCAGTAGCTCTTATTTTACTCAAATTCTAGTCTGTGGGGTACAAATGTCCACGTTGTGCGTAGCAATTGAGGATTAGGTCATAAACTCTGTTCAAATGGAGCTGAAGGTAGGCTGATCTACTTCTTAGCAATAAATTATACAAAGTATTGTGAAAAAAAATCTCATTTTCTATAAAAAGGTGTTGTTAGCATGAATTTTATCTGTTCCGGCCCTTGTCCACGCTGCTTTCCCAGTGTTTCTCTGTAAGTCCTAATGCTGTGTCGTGAATAAAGTCTGGCGATGGCTTGTGGGCATACCAAGGAAAACACACAAAAACAAATACTCAAAAATAAAACGGTAAGTGAAGCTTAGGTATCAGGGCACAGCTGCTTTTTCCATGGAGGACGTCAGGAAGGCGTTGCTGTAGGGATTGTCATTGTCACTCAAAGTACCATCAGATGGGGATGTATGGAGGCAAAGGGTCCTGTCACTGTTTCTCTGGGGAGGGGGAGAAATAAGGAAAGGCTGAGAAGTGCTGCATTCACAGATGGGAAGTTTCAAAATCTAAATAATAAGACATCTTCTGGTTAAAGCCGTGCTTGCACGTCCTGGGTTTGATCCCATCATTAAGGGTTTTCTTAAATGCTTCGACCAATGTGAGCCTCGCTGTGACTGTCACTGTCTACCACAGTCTGTGTTGGGGAAGTTCTGGCCACTTCCTTCTTGCGGGAGGCAGTGGGGGTAGATTTCAGGTTGTCCCTGCAACTCCAGCCCCTCAGCCAGGACAACTCGAAGCTCTGTTTGAGTAATTCATACCAGAAGCCATTATTTCCTGCTTTGTGTTTTGCTGAACATCACGGCTATGAACATAGCTTTATTGTTTAAAAATTGCTAGATCTTTCACAGCCCCAAGAACATTTACGAGGGCCCTTCAGGGGGATGCTTTCTGGGAGGGTTGACAGACTTAACCATATGGCTTCCGTTAAATCCCATGCAGAGCCTTGAGAAATTACCTCTGACAAGGGGGCCAGCAGCCTTCCCCTCCTAGGATTTTATGTGTGGAACGAAACATAAAGTACTGATACTTGAGGAAATAGAATGTTTCTGAACATTCAAAGGTTGTAACACCACATAGCATTACAGCCAGATGAAGGGGTGGAGCCGCAAGACGTGAGCACATGGCTCAGTGTCCCAAAGAGTAGAAAAGCAGCCGCTCTTGTTTGTAAACCTGGCTATGGCCTCTGATATCTTGGCAGTTTGTGTCTCAACTGCTCAGCTAGAGTACAGAGGCCTGGTCTCCTTGGCAGAGGAAACCGTAACTCCTTCAGAGGCTTCAAGCTCATTGTTAGAAAAATCCTCTGTTGAGACCAGTACCTAAGATAAGGAAGCTGACATTTACCTAATGCTTATGATGTGGTAGGTCCAAGGTAGCTCTGTGTGGTATTTCCTATCCTTCTCCAATCGGTGGTTTGAGAGGTAGGTATTATAAATTCTATCCCTACATGACTGCCCAGGAATAAAAATAATGTGTCCTAAGTCACCAGTGAGTGATGTGCAGAATTCGGAACGGAGGTCTCGTTGAACTGCAAATCACACATTGGCTGGGGCCATGGAAGGCAAGTGGCCATGTCTGAAAGGACAGTGCCATCCACAGGCAGGAGTCTCCTAAGGCTTGGCTAGTCACAGTGTAAGAGTATGTGTTCATCTACCCGCTGGGTGGCCCAGTGCAGAGAGCTGGAGGTTTGTAGCTGACAGCAGGACCCACCAGAAAAAGTCAAGCTCCTCTTCTAGAATGGCAATAGTAACCATTTCCACAACTAGTTTAATTTTAGTGGGAAGATCTTCAGGCATTCAGTGCTGTGCGCACGGCTGTATGGGCTTTCCTCTCTAACTTTATTGCTTATTATTATCCTGCTATGACAAAAGCAACCTAAAGAAGGGTGTTTGACAAAAATGTTAGGGTTCATTTTGCAGTGGTGACAGTCATGGGTGTGAAAACCTGAGGCATCTGGTCACATTTCATCTGCCCATAGTCAAGAAGATACAGAAACAGAGAAATGAGCACCAGTCTCTCTCTTGTCTGGGATCCCAGCCCGGTGAAATGGTACAGCCCAGTTATAATATGGGACTCCCTCAATTAGCCCAATCCAGAGGGTTCTCTCGGGTTGTTCTGGGTCCTGTGAAGCTGATAGTCAATATTGATTGCCATACTAACCTCGTCAAGAAAAATTTAAAAACATGTTGAGAATTTCACAGGGGCACACAGTGTATTTTGATCATATTTTCCCCTCCTTGTCTCATAATTCCTCTCAGATCTACCCCCCCCCAACCGCACCCCTTCCCACCTCCATGCCCTCTTTGTGTTCTGTGTTCTATCTCACGGTCCAATGTGTGCTGTTCACATATTTATTCCCGAGTGTGCGTCGTCTATACACTGGAGTGTGGCCAGCCTCCCAGAGGCCACACCTTAAAGCAAACTGACTCAACCTTTCTCTCTCAAAAGTCACCAACTGTCAATAGTTCCTCAGTTAGGCAGGTTGGGGATTTGTGAGCCCTTCTCCCTCCATTCAAAATCTGCTTGGCAGACTCCTGGGGGGTAGATAATGGGTTCCTTGGATTTTTCTGGTGAATCCCCCCCTTTTCCCAGTAAGGAAAGGGGAAGGTGGCCTAGCTTTACTTCTGCTTCAGGTCATTGTTAGGACAACCTGGGGGAAGTGAGTGGATCTGTAAAGTGGATGTGGTGATTCCCATGGAACAGAACTGTGTTCAGAATTAATAGGTGGTGGTGGGGATAAAGAATAGGCTGTGGCTACCAGGCAACAGGAGGGTCTAGCGGTGGGTTTCCCTGGCTTCCCAAACAGGGCATCTCTGGCTGTGTGGACCCTTCCATCCCACTTCTTCCCAGGTATCATTCTGTTCACGTTCTCTGAGACACATGGACACACCTGGAGTTCAGCTAGTCTATGGCTCTTCCCAAACTCATCCTTGGGGCCTGCAGTTTGCATGCTATTCCCTGACATGTCTCCAGCAGTGCTACTTAGCTTGAAGAGCCTAGAGGGCTAAGCAGTGAAGGTAGATAAGTTGGCTAATCCCGACTGATTCTGTTTCTGTATTATGTGGATCACGGAGGGTGGAGCCATTAGATGAACTGGTAAGGTCAATGAAGCCAAAGTCTTCTTTTAAAGTCGCTCTGCAGTCTTGTGTTAAGCCAGAGTATATTTTTAGTGACAAAGTTAAACAAAACCACAACATTGTGGGTGCATATTCCAAACCATGCCTCTCTAAAACACCGAAAAAAAAATGGCTTTAAAATAATCCAAAATAAACTGCCCAACACTCTTAAGGGTGACTGTGGACTTTTATAGCCCAGGTGCACCCAAATGAAAAGTGTGTATATATATATATACACGTTCCCTAATATTTTGCTTAACTGGAACATAATTTAGGCTTTTTGACGGGTGTGTAGCCTTATTCAAAACAGTTGAAGGCTTTTCCAGGTGTACCCAGTATATTCTGAGCAGCAAGGGTTTTCTCATATCATGAATGCTCTTGTGTAGTTTTCTTCTCACGTGACAATAGTCAAGGTGACAAGTGAACGTCAGATTCCAAGAGGAAAACACGTGGATGGCGTGCAAAGGCACTTGTCACCAAACGATGACCTGACTCAGTCCCCAAGGCCACCTGGGCGGGAGGTTGCCCTCTGATCTCTGTGGACCATGTGTTGTGGCACGGGTTCATCCTCAAAAGGTAAATAAAAGTCAGGAAAACTTTAAAGAGAAGAATAACTGTGATGGATTCAGGATCCCCTTGCTTAAGCTTTCGCCAGCACAGGCAATTCCTCGTGGTCTAGAGAGACCGTTTTCATGAGGGCTGCTTTTTATTTCCCTGGCACCCCAGGGTTACTGGCATGTGGTTATAGGGACTTGCGTGCTAAAGCTGACGTCGGGAATAGGTACTTGCGTGCTAAAGCTGACGTCCTAGAGGTGGTGACCAGCCTATCTTAGGCTGGGCTGGGTATCGACTTAGGAGTAGATCCCCACTTTTGGTAAGTGGGGGAAATGGGCTGTGGAACTAACCAGACGCTGCTTCACCATGGAAGGCTGGGATGTCAGTGAGGAGATGCAGATGGATACAGGGTGGAGTGTGGAGCTGGGGCAGGGCATGCTTCCAGAACCGCCAGTTCATCTCCCTCCCTCCTGTTTTCTCATCTCCCCAAGAAAGAAATTGGAATTAGAAAAGTTGAAGACTTTTACCTCAAATGAAAATAAGGGCACACAGACATTCAAAGATTACACGCACCCCAGTCTCCTTTTATTGTGTGGATAGCTGCTGTTTATTTATCTTGGCTCTGTAGTTATTCACTTTGCAGAGAAGCAGAGGAGGGAATCTGTCAAGATTTCTTTTTCTTCTTCCTCCTCTTTCTCTTCCTCCTCCTCCTCCTCCTCCTCCTCCTCCTCCTCCTCCTCCTCCTCCTCTTCTTCTTCTTCTTCTTCTTCTTCTTCTTCTTCTTCTTCTTCTTCTTCTTCTTCTTCTTCTTCTTCTTCTCTCTCTCTCTCTCTCTTTGCATGCATGTGGATGTACGTGTGTAGCCTCTCTGTCTGTCTGTCTGTCTGTCTGTCTGTCTGTGTTTGGTTGAGATTTATAAAACCAGTGTGCAAAGCTTTGACTGCCCCACCTCAAGCCACAGACAACCCATCTAATATCGGGTGCACTGCATTCCGTAATTATTATTGCCATTAAGAATAATTATTATTTGCCCCGTTGAGCTGGCAGTTTGGAGCCTGCCCGAGACTGAGGCGTCTCACAGAAGCCACGGAACATAAAGGACAGAACAATCACCCACAAGTGCTCCAACACGTTTGCACCACACCCCCTCCTAGTTCCCGACACTGTGTTTCCTATCCAGTGGCCATCGAATATAAAACTGGTGTGAAAGGGGCCCAACGACGCTTCTGGATTAGCTATGCAAATTCTAGGCTTTTCTTAAACTTAAAGACAGAAGTTGGTTGTTTGGGGCCCTTTTCATGTCTTTATGGAAAAATTCCAAAAGCAAATAAGAAAACATGTCTGCACTGAGAGGTTAGGCCAAAGGGGCTTAGCCTATATTGTCAGAAAAATGAAAAGGGTCAGAAAAGGGAAGTGGAGCCTCTTCGGAGGCAGAGTCTTCACAACAATAACTGTTTATTGTCTTGCTTGTTTGTTTATTCGTGCATTCGAAATTCTAAGACAGGGTGTTGCTGTGAAGGCCTCGTATTTGTACCCTGTCTCTGCTTTCCTAGGTCTGGGACTGAAGTGTGTGCCCGTCCCCCCACCCCCTATCTTCCTATTTCTCCCTTTTCTCAATTAGCCTCCTTGCCCACAAACACCATAGATTACATATTCTGTATTGTTTCTTGTTCCCTTTGCTGTCTTATATGATGTGCCTGAGCCACAGGAATCCCCTTAACCCCATGCCCTTCTGGGGGGATTCATGAAGGAGTCTTTTAACCATCACAGTGTTCACAGCAGATGCTGCGGCTGAAGAAATGAACCACCAGACACGGGGGGTGGAAGGAAGAGAAGGACCAGGACTTCTAGAAGCAGTGTTTTCAAGTCACTTCCTGGGTTCCCTGCCAAAGCCTGTTCCACAGTCACAGGCAGAGGCCTGTGGGTGCTTAAAGGGAACAGCCTACACCCCAAGTGCGGTGTCTCTCTCCTCCCCGTAACCTTTGCCCACCCCCACGGTGGGTGGTTGTTAGCTCAAGTTGCTAAAACATAACCTCCAAGAACTCCAGAAAAAAAACTGCAGACTCGGAAACAAAACAAGGCGGCAGCCTGCCGTTGGCATCTCCGTCCCATAGGGACTGTCAGCTTTGTCTCCACGGACACCTACACAGTCCAGCCATTCTCCAAAATGCCACTGCCACTCCTGTGCTCACGAGAGACCGGGGTCACCCGGCCAGAGCAAGGGAGGTCCTGTCAGAGTGATACATGCTTCCTAGTCAGTCGAGAGTGAGGTGGCTTGGTTCCTGGGGTGTCACCAATACAGTGCAGAGGACAGCCTCCCCTGATATGTACACTGAAAATAGTGCCCCCCCATATCCCTTTGCTAACCAGCTCCCCTTGGTGAATGCCCTGCCCAAATAAGACACAAAAGAAAGGCTGTCGTGCTTTCCAGGGATTTGCGGTCCTGGCTATTATTTATAGAAAAACTGTTTAAGTGGGAAAATATTACAAAGGGCCATTCCCATCTGGGTTTTCATAAAAGATGACAGAGAGCGCTGAGAAGCACCAGAAACCCTGCAGTCACTCCCCAGCAGAAAGCCCGGCCTTAGGTACGGTTTCATGGGAGTATAGGGTTGCTGCCTTTTCATTTTTCATTTGTTCTAGGAATTTAAAGCAAGGGCTGGCCAAGGGAGAGGGGCCCCCTCAACATGGGGTTTAATAAAACAGAACCTGCCGATGTTGTTTTGCAGTGGTGGCCTTCCCTGGGACCCACCTCGGTGCATCGTAGGGAGTGTGTGTTGTTTAGATCAGGCCTCTGTCCGTTCTTCACCCAACGGTTCCGGGGAATGGAACCTGCTCCAGCCTGGCAGCGAGAAGGACTTGTTTTTAAGAGCTGTGTTAACAAGGATCTGCTCCATCATGTTCTCCTGAGAGTTTCCTCGGAAAGCAGGGAATTTTCCAAAGTCTGCCTGCTTCTTAAATTGGTTTTTATGGTGATAAGTCTGATTTTTCTTTTATTAAATTTTTTTCTATTAATTGATTTAATTTTAGGTCCTCTCCTCCACTTGTTCAGGGAAGAGAGGTTCAAAGTGTTGTTACTTGTTTTGAAACTAGGTGGATAAATGGATTTTAGCAGACTGAGCAAACCAAAGGGCACGCTCAGGGACTCAAGGCAAGTGGTATGGCAGAGGCAGACATGGAAGGGTCAGGCACAAATACTGCCTGGATGTGATGGCTCTAGAGTTCTTTCTTTCTCCGTTGCATGGATATTTTCCTCCTTCAAATCAAAACTGACTGGAAATAAATACATATTTAAAAAAAAAAACAAAGTAGACTCCAGGTCATTGTAATGTGATATCTAATCCACAGAATAAAGATTGATGATTGGAATTGGGCACTTTGAGTCCACTCCACTAGATATGATATAGCTCGCTCAGGATCTGTCAAAGATAACGGGTACAGGATTAATGAGGTAGGAAGAACACTTACCTCCCAGGCCCCCCTTTCAACCACAGCAGCTCCTCATTTGATAATTCTGTTGGTTTTCTCTGGAATCAATTCACGGAATAATGGGTTCTGTAGAAAAGACAATAGTTTGTGAGCTACAGAATGTGGACCCTTTCCCTTCTCTTCCCACTACAAACCACGAAAGTGTGAGTTTGCAGGTGAACCGATTCAGACACCATCCTGAAACCCACTTTCCCGGAGAAGTGGTGAGATCTTCACCCATGGAAAGAGGATGAACTTGGAGGAGAAACCTCAGGTTTCCAAAGTGACTGGAGGGCTGGGTAAGCGTGCAAGAGCGTTTAGCATCTGGACGCAAAGGGTGCTAAGCATTAAGGGGAAGACGCAATAATCTCATCTGAGCCTGTGTATTTTAGTGTCTCTGTAAAAGTTAGAGCCACAGTAGGTAGTGTCATGGCAGCTACCCTGTGAGTCAGGACACACAGAGAAACATGGGAGACACTGAGTTCTAGGTTGATGGAAGGGCAGAAGTCACAGACGGAGCATGGTTGGTTCTCTGGCCACAGCCTCCTCTGCAGGCCACCACTCTCTCTGATTTAAGTCTCCAGTATTTCACTGTCATTTCCTCTTTCTCTGAGACTTTACTTCCCCACAGTCCACCCTGTCCCCCAGGCTAAGGGACTATATTAAGGCTATTCCTATAGAATCCTCCTCGCCCTTACCCCAGGACAGCCCTTAAATTGTTCATGGGCCCAGTGAGAGCTCATCCCAGAGGCAAGACCCGGTTATTTGTGATGCTTAACTGTCAAAGGTGTGTTGCTGCAGGCTGAGCTGTGGTCTTCTAAAAGATGCATACTAGTCCTAATCCTGGCACATATAAGTGACACCTGACTTAAGATGTGATTCAGGCTAAGACACGGACATGCATGGGCCTAAAATCAACAACCAATCTCCTTATGTGAAGATGAGGTGTCTAAATTGCTGGGGTAGAGTGTCAGGTGATGACAGGCAGTAGCCATACATCCAAAGACCACGGGGAAGCAGAGGACCGTGGGCAATATTCAAAACCAGAGGAGAGGCACACACATGCTCTGCCTCAGAACTCTGGAAGAAATAGCTGGGCCATGCTGCCATGTCAGACTTCTAATCACAAAGCCACCCAGTCTGGTAACTTATGTTAGTGTAGCTTCAGGATCTAAAGCTCACACATCCATGGATTATGGACCCGTCCACCTTGGTAAGAGAGCTGTAGTAAAGGATATACCACCCCTTTCTCTTTTTATGGAGCTGTAGCAGATGTGGAGATAAAAAAATATTAATAGAAAAAAATCAAACCAAGGATGAGAGCAAAGGTCCGCTCTGCAGAATGACTGTCCTGCAGCCTGAGCCTCTTAGGGGCAGTCTTCAAGTCCCCACAACTACAGAAGGGACCTTGAGGCCTTATCCAGCCAGAAGGGGCTACTGTTGACATCTCAGTGAAGAACTTGGTTCTCAGGACTGCACCCCCACGTGGTGGAAAACATCCCTCCTGAGGGGAGCAAAGGTGGTTGTTCTTTAGGCTCACATGTTCCATATAGCAGCAACTGTCGGATGCTGGAGCACACGGTTTTTGTGGATTCGGCTATCTGTTCTATAATCTGCAAAGAAGGGAAGGGCAGTATCGCAAGTCAGTTTAGCGCTTTTGAGCTGGGCCATCCACGTGCTTGCGGTAGCACATGTCATTCTCAGAGTCCCGAGTCCCTTGCTGCCTGGTCACAAATGATGAAACCATGAGGGACAATTATGAAGGACAGCCCAGAGTGGACCTCATGTTTTAATCTGTGTGTGCTTGTGTTTGGCCAGGAAAGGCTGTGTTCATGGATCCATATGTGTGTAATTACATGTTTTTTACAAGCACTGAATGGAATGATCAAGAGGCTGGTGTGGGCTGTGCCTTTTCCCCCTGCCCTCCTGCAGGCGGATACCAATCTTCAAGAGTGCCCAGTTTGGGCAGCTGTACCCCTTTCACATTGTCTTGAAAAGGGGGGTAGCCTATGCGGTGACCCTGCGATTTTGATCTGTAGACTTCTCCTAATTCTTTTGAAAGTATCCTTCTACCTCCTTTTAGGGCTGTAGCTGATTTAAAGTCAAAAACAATGAAAAGCCATTGTATTTATAGACTCCAAGCAGCCTAACGGTCTGAGAGATCCATCAGGCACCACTACCAGACTTGTGTGGTAGGTGAAAGGGGTACGAGCCAGTCCCCAGGGTGAGAGCCACGTAGGGCTTGGTGTTAGGAATAAAGAGGCACAAACATTGCGGGGCTGTCAATCACAGGGTGTGGGTTTAAAGTCACAGGTCAATATTGTTTTAAACCCTTGAAAACCAGTGTTTGCAACCAGCAAAGAAAGTCACGGTGCTTGTCCATAATATGTAAACAAATTATTTTTCTTGTCTCAGCATCCTCCTTAGGTTTTGAATGTTCCTATCTGTAGGACTTTGCAGTTTCAGGATCCACATGATCCTTCCCTTAATTGGCTCATCAAACCATGATGTCACCTTGATTTCCATAATATTTTTAATGAGCCAGAAAATTGAAGTAATTCTCCTCGCCAAAACCACTGACTCAGTTTGTGGTCCTCGCCCTTTTTGGACAGAACTCTGCCTGGGTGTCTTCTAAACACAGGCTCCTCGAGGAGCCCTGGTGCAAGACCTCTGGGCAAGTGTGGCGACTGCCATTGCCAGTGGATACAGGGGGAGAGATAGTTCCCTTGTTCGCTAGCAGCACTAGCAGGGATCCAGGAATGAGAGGAACCTAGTCCCAGGAATAAGGAAACTTGTTGCAAGTTTCTTTATCATAAGGGAATTTTCCCTGCCAGTTCTCCAGATGCCTAGCCATCCCCTACCCCCTCAGCTCTCTGACTGAAGTCCAGCGTTGCTCCTTTGCCCAGCTTACTCCCTCATTTTGAGCCCTGTAAAATTCTCATAAGAAATACAGAATTATAGGAGTGAAGAAAAGGGACCAGGATAAATGTAATCACATTTACCATCGAGCGTTTTCTCTTGGCATAGTAAAGAGAAGCAGGCGCACACCATGAATTTCAGGCTTCAAAAAATCATTTAAAAAATTCCAATCTAAATAGAAAATGAGCTCTAATTTAATAAGGCTTCGGAAAGTGGTTTGTAAGAAAGCGCCAGTCATCATCAAGTTCTGGCTGGCAGCAGCAACTGGGAAAGAGTGGGACATCCCAGCGTGTCCTCGGGCTATATATGTCTGTCCCCCACCCCCCGAAGAAAACACTCTTTGGTTTGGCATCACTCTCTCACCTGGCAACGGCTGGGCTCCTGGGGCCGCAGACTGACATGCCCTGGCAGCACCCACAGTCACTGCTGATGGCAGTAAACCAAAGCTGGGGTAGAGAGAGTCGTCCAGCTTCTCGCGCTGTGACCCACCAAGAGAAGATATAAATGTCATTGTAAAAGTTGGGTTGTTAAATTCTTTGGATCTAAGTAGTCTATTTGCTTAGTGTTGCTTGACTTCACTCAAAGGGGGGTTGGGAGGGATTTGAAGAGATTCTGAAAAAGACAACCCAAGATTAAGAACAAAAGAAATCTACAGGAGAAAGTGTGAAACCGAAAAACATCGCTGATGGCGCTTACCTCAATGGCCATCTTTCAAATGAAACAAAATGTCAGCGTTTGTCACATCTGTCTGTTCTGCATGCTTCATGCAGGGATCACGCACATGTTAAGGGTAAAGCAGTCTGTGCCAGGCACTAGTGTGGTATTCTCAGGGAGATGCTTTCCCTTCTTCCCATTGATGCCACGAGTCACCAGCCTGTGTGCCGTTCGAGAAAGTGTAGCAGTATTCTTTGGAAGTTTTTTAAACAAAACAAAACAAAACAAACACCCAAGTTTTGTAAAACTAAGCAGGCCATTGTGGAGCGGGTCCGAGGTGGGGGCCAGGGAGGGTAGACTTATATTAAAACTCTGATAGGAAGTTCTGAGCGACAAGTAAGAGGCTTAAGTACATAAAGAGCAAGGCTAAATTTGGACCAATTTCCTGTGAAATCTCTTGTGTAATATTTTCAATTTGTGCATGTTTAATGTGGTTTATTTTCCTAAGGTTCACAGTATAGGTTTTAATGTAGCCTGACTGCACACATGTGTTGAGAGGTTATACCGAGAGCCGGCTTAGACCAGTCTCCAACTGGCTGTCCCTTAGTGGAAAGCGTGGCTGCTTCCTCATGCCCTTATGGGGACAGATCATCTTGAACCTTTGTCTAACTTTTTCTGTCACCTCACTCTACCAGTCCCCACCTAGCCTTTTTGTGTGCCCAAGGATGTCACAAGAAGCTGCCTACTCCAGAGCAAGGCACTATTGTCTAAATTCTTATGAAAATGAAAAATGAAATTTATGCCTTGGCCATGCTGAACATGCACCAACAGCCCATACTTGGCCGTGGTTCTGTTGAACTTGTCCATATTGGGTTTAATGGTCTAAGGTGATGAGGACGACTAACCAGGTCTCTTCCTTAAGAGGGCGCCAGATCTCACTACAGATGGTTGTGAGCTACCATGTGGTTGCTGGGAATTGAACTCAGGATGTTTGGAAGAGTAGGCAGTGCTCTTAACTACTGAACCATCTCCCCAGTCCTAAATCCACATAGGAAGGGATAATTATACCCTTTGGGTTGAAATGGAGGTACCATCTGAGACCCTGATTTGGCCTCAGATACCCTGAGTCACACTGTGCTTCTGATGGGGCCAATCACTCTATGTGGTGATGAGGTTTTAAGTACCTTGAATACAGTAGATAGGACCTATACTCTTTCTCCATATCTGCTCCTGTGTGACCTCACATGGAGGGATTATAGCACAGATAGATATAAAAGGGTCGAAGAGAGATGTGTGCATGTTCCTAACTAAAACACTGAGAAGTCAATAGTGGCAATAATTTGTTGCCAACATCCCTTCTTACTTTCCTGTCATGAGGCTTGCTGCATGAGCATGGGTTGGGGATGATTTGCTAGAGGAAAAGTTACTCATAGGTTCTCATTGCCCCCATCTTGTCCAGGGAATCACCCTTCTGTGAGTTCATGGGAACAGCAAGCCCTGTCTTTCCAGAAGATGGTGTTTTGATTTTTGTTTTCGCTTAGCATGAAAATCTTTTCTGAGAGTGTGAAGCTAGACTTACAAGTGGTTAGTGAGTTGCTCCCAAGGCTGCTGCCTTCCTTGAGAGGAACGATGTATTTATTAGCTGATGCT
The DNA here is from genome assembly GCF_014885135.2 of Alexandromys fortis. NCBI lineage: Eukaryota > Metazoa > Chordata > Mammalia > Rodentia > Cricetidae > Alexandromys > Alexandromys fortis. The sequence goes on from NW_026067970.1 coordinate 4,199,979, forward strand.
GGCTCTCTTCCCACCTGCCCAGTTTCTAAGTAACTCATATGTGTCAGGAAACCAGAAGTCAAGAAATAAAACATTTACCTTACAGTCACTTTTCCTTTGAAATTCTACTACGATAATTTAAAAATATGTAGGAAAGCTTGAAGGATTACATATTTGCCACATAGATCCTGTAGTGGACATTTCGTTTGTTTTTATCATGTTTCCTATGTAGCAGGACACCAAGCCTTGTAGCTCCTTGCTGTATTTTGAAATAAGATGCATAGGGACAAGAATTAGGTCACTAGTAAAATAAAAAGCCCTGGGTTCTATCTCAGATACTAAAAAAAAAAAAAAATTAAAATAGGCTTTTCAGCCGCAGGTATCAATAGCCGCAGGTATCTAACTGCTTTAGCATGCAAACCATTAGCATTCGGTGGCTTCATAATGCTTCTGTTGTTGGATTTGACCAAGAGTGAAGTCCACCACTCTAACGGCACTTTTTCATTAAGAATACCCTTTTCCTTTCTACTCCCTCATTATCAAATAATTAATTGTACAGTTGAAAAAGGTTCAGCGAAATCCCAAGGGTAGTCTCTCTAGGTGGTGAATATTCAAATGGCTTCCCTCCTTCCTGGTGACATCAGTTCCAGGTAGAATGCACCAAGACTATGAAAGGGCCCTGGAATCTGCCTTCTCTCTCCCTTGGAGACTCTCCCTGGGCTCTACAACCATCTCCTCTCCATCTGTGTCTCTTTGGCCTGTCTGTTCTTCTTTTGCTGAGACCAAGGTAAAGGAAGACTATCTACTGGTAAACAACACTGTGCTGGCCTCAAACAACTTAAATTCACATCTAATAATTTGAAGTTTTGGAAGCTTTACATAATCACTTAGTTTCTGTCCTCTCTTCTGTTAAAATGAACATGGTATTTCCATCCAAGGTTGTGATGATGCTGAGACAATGGGTAGAATTAACTGGCCCATGGAAGAACCTGGTGGCCTTAACCATGATCCTTGTTAGGTCCCAGCTCATGGAGTGGTTAGGAGTGAGTGTATTTATGTTGTGTAGTTAATTTAGAAAGACTAACATTTTTTTTTAGGTTATCTTTTGCAAGTTAATCTTTTGGGCAGTGAATAAACATTTGAAAGGATACTGAAAATGTCTTTTCCTCCATTATTTTCATGCAAATCAGCACTGCTAAGTTGCAAAGCAAATGTCTGCTTCTACTTGTGCCCTGATGGCCAACAGGCTCTCCTACCCCGTGCCCCACTTGTGTTCCGAGGGTGCTAGCAAGAAAAGCCTAGTTCCAAAGAACGTCATGCCCGCTCCATACAGTTCTAGGTCTGTCTTTGTGGCTTGGAAGCACAAGGTTATTTGTCAATGAGGAATAAACACCATTTGTCAGGAAGCTGGGTTTAAAACTCGGCAGCCTTCTCTGCCTTGTCTCTGCTGTCTTTTCAGTAGAGGATCGCTGTATCTTTGCCAAGAACTCAAACTTTCTTTCCTGTTGAGTCTAGAAAAAAAATCCAAAGGTATCTGGCTGGGTAGGCTAGGGGTGTGAACCCTAGAGGTAAGGGTACCATGTGACCACATGTGATGTTGATGTGTTCCTGTGAAGACTATCTTCATAATTTCTCAACACTTTGTGTCTGTGACCTGGATGCTCTATGCCTGCTATACACTTATGGGGACAGCAAGTGTAGAAGCCACCCGGGAGGATTCTGTAGTTAGTAGGACAGCAATCGAGAAGCCCCAAGGGAGGATCCTGCAATTTCCAGCTGTGCTGGGTTGGTAGAGTTGAAGCAGAATGGAGTGGTGGTCCCCAAACCTACGGCCAGCACCAGCTCAGAAACTAGCCCTGAAGTCATTCTGATTCCTCAGTCCCTTTAAGTTTTTCTTATCAGATCAGGTCATCACAGAGCAGACAGACAGGTAAGTCCCTGAGACCTCTGAACCCAATTAAAGCTATACCACAAAGAAATCAAACTCATGTGGTTTGCATTTTAGAGAGCTACATTTGGTGGGCTGTGCCTGTTTTAATTCAGTAACCTAATGCGGACCATGTGAACATTTGAAACGCTTTTAACAGTTAAACCAGCTCAAATAACACAAAACCAGAGCAGCAATAAAGAATGAATTAAAGCTGATTGCAACTGTGGCCAACATATTTTTTTTTCCTCTTGCAAAGAACTCAGGGGGAATCGAATGCAGAACCCAGCAGGGGAAGAGACCTCTACCTCCATTTTCAGCTCTGAGTAAGGCAACAGGCGCTTTCACTTCTTTGATTTCTTAAGCAAATGTTTGAAACAGATTAACTTAGGAGGTGTCCTTAAATCTTGAAGGGATTTTGGATGGGAGAGCAAAAGGGGTTGAAGTCCTTTAGAGCTGAAAGCTGGCTAGGCAGTGACCCTGAAAAGCCCCAGATGCATGGGTGCCCACTCAGTGGGCAGAGGTACGGTGCTGAGGCTGCAGGGGTCAAGAGTTCAATGTTGTTGCAGAGATGGAGTAGCTTCCACGCTACAGGAGGTTCCTACGCTGCCAGGTCCTGGACTTCCCGCTTGTCTGAAGAAGAGCCGAGATAACGGTAGTAACGGTTAAAGTGCTCTATCTGTAAGATGCTGTCCTACGTATGTTCAATATGAGCTAGAAAATCTAATCACTGGTTTTCTCTGAGCCTCAGTTTTCTTATCTGTAAAGTAGGGACATTATTGTGATTTTTTTTAATCGTACAGATGAGAGGTTGCTGCTTACCCAAAGTCACACAAGTAACATGTGACAAGATCAGCAGTTCCCCCACCCCTGTGGCCTCAGCATCCAGCAGCCAATCCCAAGCTGTTGGCTATGAATACTTTCAGCAGAACCACACGTGGCTTTCTAGCAAGCCACGCCACTGGGAGACAAAGCTGTTTGCTGCTGATGAAAGAGAATAACATCAGCCCGAATCGCGAGCCTTTTATCAAGAAAGAATGGAGCATGACAATGTCCACTGCTAGGCTTTATCACTTTGTGTGTCCCTAACAGGATTTTGTGTGTCCCTCAAAGATGTCTTCAGGGAAACCCTGGGTGTGCCCTCGCCGTAAGCGGAGAAGTTTCTGTGAGTTGTTCCTGAGGAGATGCTTGCACAGGCTTCACATTTACACCCCGACCATATTTCTAGGTGCTTAAGTGAGCAGCGGCTGTGGAGGAAGCAGGGGAGCCCTGGGAGAGGAGCCCCAGGTGATAACTAACTGCCTTCCGAATTTCCCAGAATGTGCTGACTTTGTCAGAGGGCCAAGAGAGGAAGGGAGCGAGGATCCATTCATTTCAGATCCATTAGTGACAGAAAGCCTGCCAAGTGGCAAGGAGGAACACGACAGGAAGAAACCTCATTTGCAGCAGGGAGCTGAGCAGCCATGATGGACAAGTGGCAATGCTGAGCCCCTGGGTGCCAGTTCCTCCCAGACAAGTGGGAAGCCAAGCATCCTTGTCAGTCACTTTGGTAGACAATGCCAAGTTCATTGGCCTGAAATATTCCTTCAACGCTACCACTTCACGCTAAGAATGGGAATCTGCCTTGCACTTTCTGTACAGAATGAGAGGGTGTGGGTGTGACTTGCTAGAGTCTCCAAACAAAACTTAGAATTAGCAACTAGAAATGAAAACATGACATGTTGTGCTGGTTTCTGCTTCTTGACCTCAGAGACAAAGTCAGCCAGTTACAGTATCTTAGCCAGGTGACTGTTTTCACAGCTCAGCTTGGTTTCTGGGGGAGGGGGCCTGTGGATTTAAACACTTGATGAATATGATGTCTGTTCCACTTGAAGGGCAGGGAAATTGAGTTACCCCCTTCTCAACCCTGGTTTCAAGGATTACAGCCCACTTAACTCTCTTTAAGGCCTAGAAAAATACAAGCTGCCTGTCTCCTAAACATTCCTTGAGTTATTAGTCTACTTTCTGCCAGTTCTCTAGAAAAGTTTTCAAGCCCTCCTGATTTCCCCAGGCTCACTCTGGACTCATTCTTTGGCGTGCCTGGCTGCCTTTTAGAATCCCAGCTATCCAGCCAGGCTATGGGCACACCGAATGTCCAGAGCTTGTTAGGCATTCGGTAGATAATTACTGAACAGTCAGTGTGAAATGGAGCAAGGCATCATAGGATCCTGATAGACATTAAGGATAAGGATGAATTTTGTGTATTAAGTACATGTAGTGTATGTATATGTGTGCAGAGATTGACATCCGGCGTCTCCCTCAACCATTCATCCACCTTAATTTTTGAAACAGAGTCTTCCACTGAACCTGAAGTAAGACCTTATTTCAGAAGAAGAAAAGAATGAAGTAAAGAAGAAAGAAAGGAAGGAAGGGAGGATGGAAGGAAGGAAGGAAAGAAAGAAGGGAGGGAGAATGAGTGAGTGAGGGAAGGAGGGAGGGAGGGAGGAAGAAAAGAAGGAAGGAAGGAAGCGAGGGAGGGAGGAAGGAAGGAAGGAAGGAAGGAAGGAAGGAAGGAAGGAAGGAAGGAAGAAAAAGGAGAAAAACCTTCCAGAACAAGGCCCTTTATAGGACAGAACCAAATCTCTGGGCCTGTCAGCCTTTCACCCTTTATTCTTTCTCCCAATTCTGTGTTCTCCGCCACCACTGTGAATTTCTGTTTGGGAGACTATCCCAACCACTCTAGCCACTCAGGGCTCAAACGCTCTGAACTTGAGTATCATCAAGTTCAAGATCCTGAATTCCCATTGATATCCTTACATTCCATAGCTTCTCAATATATGTCCAGCATTTCTCTTTTTTTAATAATTTATTTATTCTTATTTTATGTACATTGCTGTTTTGCCTGCATGTATGTCTGTGTGTGAGAGTATCAAATCTTGGAGTTATAGACAGTTGTGAGCTGTCATGTGGGTGCTGGGAATTGAATCCCAGACCTCTGGAAAGAGCAGGCAGTGTTCTTAACTGCTGAATCATCTCTCCAGCCCCCTTCCAGCATTTCTAAACTTAGTCTTTCAGTGGCTATTTCTTAAGTTTCTCGCCCCTTGTAGTCTCAAAACCCAATGTCTATGTGCCCCTCTACGCCTACTATCTACGTATGCAGGATCCCTTAAAGCCACAGTGAGCTTATGGAGTAGGATGATACAACTTTCAAATAATCTCAGAAAGGCTGCTGTGGGACAATGCTCTTGTACCCTGTAAAGATTTGTCAGTTGTATTGGTTTAATAAAATGCTGATTGGCCAGTAGCCAGGCAAGAAATACGGGCAGGGTGACTAGAATAGAATTCTGGGAAGAGGAAAGAAAGGCTCAGTCTGTAGTCATCAACCAGACCAAGAGGAAGCAAGATGAGAATGCTTCACTGATAAAAGATACCAAGCCACGTGGCTAACACAGACAAGAATTATGGGTTAATGTAAGATGTAATAGTTTTAATAAGAAAGGCTGAGCTAAAAGGCCAACCGGTTTATAACTAATGTAGGCCTCTGTGTGTTTCTTTGGGACTGAACAGCTGTGGGACTAAGAAGAACAGAAAACCTCTGTCAACCAAAGGCCTTATTAACTTTCTTCTGTAAAACTCTAGATATAGCTCATATTACTATGAGATTTTATGGGTATCTGAATAATAACCAATCAATATCCACCACTCTCACTAAATAACATGCTCTGAGCTCAGGGATTGGGTCTAGACTTTTGTTTCTCCTCTGTTGTTTTCATAGAACTCAGTCTATAGTCCACACACAGTAGATTCATTTTGTGTGTGTGTGTGTGTGTGTGTGTGTGTGTGTGCAGGAATAAACGCATGACAAATGACCATTCATTAGCTTAATTTGAAATTGATTTTTAAAGAACTCAGTGTTTCTTTCTGCTGCTACTTCACCTCCTGTGGTGTCCCTTGATGTTTGGGAAACCCTGTTTATGTCTTATATTTGCTCAGCAAGCACCTGGCTGGGTGTCTCTACTTGCCTTAGTTACATTAGCCATACTTTGGGGGGGGGGGTAAAGAGGCCTCCCTTCTCTGCCTCCCAACCCTTCCCACCAGCATGGTCTTAATTTCAAAGCTGGTGATGAAGATTGGACGTGGAAGGGTCTGGCTTATGGCTCTTTCTGTTGGCAGCAGCAACCTTGGGAATAATTTAGAGATCACATTTCAGACCCATTTTGCACACCATCAAAGCAAAGTGGATAGGAGCTGATGCTTTTGAAATCGGAGGGCCAGCCTGGTTTTCATGACACTCCCGTTGAAGTTCCCCGGCGTCACCAGCTCAGCAGACGGATGTCACCCACCCACCTCTGGTATGGCGCTCTGGGTTCCTTGGGAAATGTGATCCCCAGTCTCACTTTCACCATGCCTACCACAGTGCCTTAAGCCAAGACCTCCTAAATCATGACATCGCAAGCCCCTCTACCCAGCAGACACAAATAGGGGGATTTCCATGTCCTGCCCCAAAGTATGACCAGAGGTCATACTTCCCTGGGAAGTATGGTACATTTTTTTTTTAAAATGAGACTTTGGGATGGGAAGCAACTGCACAGATTATGAAGAAAGATTACCCCTTCAAATTAAACATGAGGAAGGGGCACTCCTCAGAAGCCCTTTTGCTAAATATTTGGGTAGCCAAAGCTGTGAGCTCTGAGACAGGTATGGTTTTAAAGCCATTGAGGCCCTGTTTCAGACAGACTCCGACTTCACTCCTGCAAAGGGCAATGGCTAGATTGCTTTCACTGTGTTGCATCTATTAGAGGGACGGTATGATCTAAACTCAGCTTATTTCCATAACAGCACTCTAAGGTCCAGAAATGTGAGTCACAGATACTGAGAAGCAGTGGGGTGGCTGACTTTGAACATTTAATTATTGAAAGAATGTACTAGACGTGTCTCTTGCTATTTTCCTGTCCAAACAAAACAAGGTTTGGGGTTTTGTTCTTGTTTGTTTGTTTGTTTTCAATAAACAAAATCTTCTGAACTGGTGAGAGCATTAGCTGTGACCAGAGAGACCTGAGTCCAAGCCCTGGTCCTCCTAGTTATTTCCCATGTGACCTTGGACATGCTTACTGCCTCCATGCCTGGGTTACATCATCCCGAATGTGAAGTTAAATAATCAGTCTCTATAGCTGTCCTCAGAAGTAGATGAGAGACCATCTATATCTAAATGTAGCAGTGTGTCCATTATAAAGATGAGAACACATTCGTCATTTGTGTTGGTTGTATTGTTATTAGCAGATGATAGCAATTTTCTATGATAAAAATGATTTCAACTTGTTAATGACTTGGGGCTAAGACAGGCTAGCACAGCACTGCTGATTCTAACACACTGTTGAATTTGCACTGGGAGTATGCTTCCAGTTTGAGGTGCAAGCTAAAATATGTCATGTTTTCGCCTGACTGCGAGAGTGTAGTTAATGGCCAGTTAAGTCTTCTGGAGGCAAACTCAGAAATTACTGGCTCCACTCTCTTTTTGGCAGATATAGCAATGATTTTTTTTTCCTTTCCCGGCTACAAAATACATGTTGACAGGACGATCTTGGAACCCAGGGGTCAAATAACTGTGAGTCGCATGCAGGCGTCCATTGATCCTGTTACTGGTTTCCGAGAAAGCGTAGACACTTTTGCACCAGGAGCAGACACGCTCTCCGGAGCAGTCCAGGAAATGAGAAGCCCATCTTCTGGGTCTGTCTTTCTTGCAGCCATTTTCAGCTGGCTCACAGTAACTCCAAAGGATATGTCACCTCCACTGTGGTCACTACAAATAAGCCATGATAACAGTGCCCTTGGGAACTGTCTGGAGGGATTTGATTTCAGAACAAGAAAGGAATCCAGAGTCATTCAGTAGGTCTGCAGGATCTGGCCTCCGTAAGATCTTATTTGACACACATAATCCTGGAAAGAACCCAGGTCATTTTGGAGGCTCTCTGCTTTGATGCTGGACCACACTGAGGATGATGAGTAACGGATTCTCTCAGTACTGCCTGAGAAGCACACCAGCCTCTCCTTAAACACCAGAGCCTCCTGGCATTGGCCCCTAGTGAATCACAGCATAGGTGAGCCTTTGCCCTTGTGGCTGGGGGAAGGTTCCCAAACTTGGTGGGAGGCTATCAACTTAAATAGCAAACAGGTTCTTCAACGGCGACAACTTTACTTTGGAGTAGCAGAGCGCTTCTGTGGGAGTGTGTAACCCAAGGGTGTACTCAAGGAGACTGAGACAAGGGGAGTTTCAAAGGGCAAAAGGGGTGGCGTTTCATGCTTTTCATGATGCTGTCATCCATGGTCCACAGGGAGGGTGGCATCAGCTCAAGGTTAGACAGGCTGTTGTTGGGACAGTATCCTTGAAGGACTATTCCTAGTATGCAATTGTGTTGTCTTTAGCAGGGTTGTAGTTCTGGCAGGCTCTTTGTGGTAGAATTTTCTGGCTTTATTTATTAATCTACCTTTTCTGTGTTGTTGTTGTGAGGATTGGGCAGAACTGATGCCTCCTTGACTCCGACGGCTTGAACAGAGGAACAGGAGACCAGAACCGGCAGTCAAGGGACAAAAAGACCCCTCGGATTGCCTTCTTCCAGGCTTGGACACAGCCACATGTGTTCACGGGGTCTGGCTTCTGCAGAGGCAGGAGAATGATATGCGATGATACTTCTGTGGTAAACTGACTTCCCATAATAGGAAAGGGCAGCCAAGGAGCCAGAACTAAGATCCATTCATTTATGGACCTGAAACTTTAACAAGATTTCTCATGCCTGAGATGTGTGAAGATGCTCATAGCCATTCTGAGGTCTAGAAGACTCTTTTGTATTGGAAAATGATCGTTTTCCAAGCTGCCGTTCACAGCATCCTTTGACACTTGATTTCTGCATGTGTTAGACTTTTCTCAAGAATCACAACAATGTCTTGTGATGTATTAGTCTTCCTCTGAGTCCTGCATAATTAACACTGCTGAGACTATTAACTGAGTATAATATCACTCACTCCCAACCAGAAAAACTGATTGAACACCCTGTGGGCCAAAGTTCTCTACCCATCATTCTTTATTCTTTGGTTGAGTTGGCCTTGCTCAATTTATATTCCATGTGTGACCCTGGACCCCCAAAGGAAGCCTATAAAACAGGACTAGTATGTTTTCCTTACAGAGTTTGAAGAGGACTCTTAGTTTAAAGTGGGTCAGGTTATTCTTGCACTCTATATTAAAGAGCTTTAATCATTTTTAGTAAAGGAAGAACTCATATTTTGTTTTATTTTGGGTAATGTAGAGGAGGCAAAACAAGACACCACTTTCTGAAAGGGGGCTGGGTTCTCAGCTTCAGCCTGTGGAAGACCTTGATGAGGATTTTCTGGGAGACAACAAAACTTGTTTCTGTGCAGTATATTCTATGACATTAGAGACTGGCCCTTTTCTTCAAACTGTGGCAAATTGATCCATACGCTACGATTGAAGGTACAAACTTGAACTTAATTGTTTTAGCTTAATTTTCTCCCTTAAAGTTTCACTCAAGTTTATTTGAAGTATATGCAGGGTGTTGAATTAGGAGCGGCAGGGCTGCGTCCCCGGCACCCGGCCGCCCGCATGGCTAGCTTATGCCCAGAAATAATTACACGGAAACTGTATTCTTTCAAACACTGCCTGGCCCGGATAGTTCCAGTTCCTTATGGCTTGGCTCTTACATATTGTTCTAACCCATTTCTAATATTCTGTGTAGCCCACGAGCTGGCTTACCAGGGAGGATCTTAACCTGCGTCTGTCTGGAGCGGGAGAACCATGGCGACTCCTCTCTAAGCTTCTTTTTCCCAGAATTCTCTTCTGTCTACTCCGCCTACCTAATTTTCTGTCCTATGAGGGCCGAGGCAGTTTCTTTATTATTACAAGACCCACCTCCATCATTTCCCCTTTTTCCGTTTAAACAAAAAAAGAAAGGCTTTAACTTTAACATAGTAAAATTACATATAACAAAACAGTTATCAAGTAAGAATTACAGTTACAATATTTATATCTATTTTATCTCTTATCATAACTAAGGAAAACTATAACTATCTATTCATTCTTCAACTCCATCAAAGACTCCAGAAGGATATAATATTACCTATCAAACAAGAAATAAGAAAACTCTAAAAATGACAAAGACATCTCGCTGCCTGGACAGTCACCCAAAGTTCCTCTGTACCGTTGGGGCATCCATCTTCGGCCTACAGGCCCATGTTATCCAGAGACATTTCCATGAAGCAGGAAATTTCAAAGACAGTTCAGTCATTTTCTGCTGTGTCCTGCAGAATGTCTCGCAGACTCTTTCATGAATCAGGAACCCCGAAAGACCATCTCACCTTTAGGCAAGTCCAGTAGTCCTCTCTCTGTGGGTTCTGTGTCCAGTTTATGCAACAGTCCAGGCAAGAGCAGTTTCTTGCCCAAATGACTATCCAACTCCATAAGGATCCTCTTCGATGCCCATCTTCCTCTTGAAGTAGCTGGTGCTGCCAGGAGCAGACATGTCTCATTGTCATGAAAAGCCCTAAATTATTAAAACATTTAAATGCCATATTCTGTAGCCCTTGAAAGATATGAAGAATGCCTATCTAACTGAAATATATCTCTATATATCTAGAAAATCTAATTAACATGACTACAAGCTTAACTATTAGCGATGATTATCCATTAACAACCTATATTTTCTAATTATACATTACATTTTTAAATGAACTACACAATCACAATACCTTAATCAAGATCAGAAATACATATACATATAACAAAATCGACCATAAAATCCATACCAATGCAAATTATTCATATCTATATCATATCCCCCTTTAAATGTAAAAGAACATTTATAAACCATATTTGGGAACATGGGCGTAGTTTTTTCTCTCCAAACTGCTTCCTGCTGAATAGGGGCGTCGTTAATTAGGTCTTTTGTGGTATAACCTGTGTGCCAGGGTCATCTCAGTTGGCAGTTGAGCGAAGCAATTTTTGGAGGGTGTTCACAGCAACCTTTCAGGAGGGCGTGGTCTATCATACCAAATTGGAATAGAAGAAATCCACAGGGCCTGGTCCTCTGTGAAAAGAAAAGAAGACCCTCTCCAAAGCATCATATCCTTAGACCCAAATTCTGAAGTCAAGATACCTTTAGAACATATGTGTAGGTTTAGCTTAGCAGCCCATATAATGAAATGTCTCTCTGTACTTAGCTCCTTCACAGTCAAAAATTTTAAAGAAAACACAATGTACATAATCCAGAGTCTCTGTGAATTTTCCATTTTTACGTGGCTTGTTTTTGTTTATTTCTCTTAATCTATAACTATCTGTACTTCTGTACTCTGTCTCTTTAAAGACTTTACCCTTTTTCCTTTTAAGACATAAAGTTTATTCTTTATATTCTTTTTTTTTCTTTCCCAAGCCTACGTACATTTATCCAACAGTGTCTGAATCTGTTTTATTGTGAATCTGTAACTTTTTTACTATCCAGGAGCACTTTGTTTTGCGCCTTTAAATCACTAAGAGCTTAAGAATCTAAGCTGTGACATTCCTAGGTCAAAAACAGGTACTGTATGCTGGCCCCGCCCAGTCCAACATGGCGGAGCCGCTCGTGCCTCTGATCCTTGCACATTGCACCCTTAGCATGGCGGAGCTGCTTGTGCATCTGAGCTGCAGCACACAATGTCCCCTTTAAGGCACACAGCAGTCTAGTTGCCATCAAACAAATCGTAGCACTTTAATCCAAATGCTCCATTCATAAGCTCTGTCTCCCGCCGGAGCCAGACAGAGATCACAATGGCGGCACAGCCCAGAAAGCCGGCATTTTAAAACAGCCAGTTTTTTCCTGCTGCCGAGTCAGGACAATTTCTTTGCGGCACGCAACCCAGAAACAGCAAAAAGCTGTCTTAAATTCTCTCTCTCTCCTTCTTAAGCCCTCTCAGGTTTTTAAGTGGATTTAGCCCATCACGTCTGGGCGCCATCTGTTGAAATAGGAGCGGCAGGGCTGCGTCCCCGGCACCCGGCCGCCCGCATGGCTAGCTTATGCCCAGAAATAATTACACGGAAACTGTATTCTTTCAAACACTGCCTGGCCCGGATAGTTCCAGTTCCTTATGGCTAGCTCTTACATATTGTTCTAACCCATTTCTAATATTCTGTGTAGCCCACGAGCTGGCTTACCAGGGAGGATCTTAACCTGCGTCTGTCTGGAGCGGGAGAACCATGGCGACTCCTCTCTAAGCTTCTTTTTCCCAGAATTCTCTTCTGTCTACTCCGCCTACCTAATTTTCTGTCCTATGAGGGCCGAGGCAGTTTCTTTATTATTACAAGACCCACCTCCATCAGCAGGGTAAATGGGAAAAAGGGAGAGACAGACAGATTGATAGACAGGTGGACAGATAGCTACTGGAGCTAAAGAAAGAAAACCACAGTTCAGTTTCAGTTTCTCATGTTGTATGGTCACAACATAGATCATTTCTGACACCTGAGGGGTAGAGATATCCACCCCTGCTCCCCAACGCACACAGCAAACAGACATCAGCTGCCATTCTGTACAGATACTTTCTGAAGTCCCTCCCTTCCGGGGTAGTTCTCAATTCTCTCTCACACACCCATGGCATCAGGTTCCACAGGCTGAGGGCCCAGTCTTCAAGGTTATCCCTTCTCCTCGTGCCTGGTGGTTTGCCTGGGTTTCCCACCCGCCAGCTGTGAATCCCACAATCCGTTCCTTGAGTTTAGTAAATTAACCCGAGCAGGTCACAGAACTCAAGAAAACACTTGTGACACTTGCCAGATTTTTGTGAAGAGTATTATAAAATGCCGCTGAGCAGGTGAGGTACGAGGCAGCTGTCCCATGCCTGTCGCAACCTTGTCTTCGGTCTCAGTGGATACTTCATTGCATGGCACAACTGCTAATGGGCTGTCTGAGGAAACCACAAACCTTTTGCTCACACTCTTCTTGACTCTCTGTGTAACTGTCCTCTTGTAGCTTGACTCTCTGTGTAGCTGTATACCTATGTAGACATAGACAGCTATCATAAAAAGAGAGGGAGGGTTATCTCAGATTTTGTTGGTGCTTTTCTTTATCAAATATTGCTAATTATAAAAATGCAAATAGAAAACAAATAGATGCACTTGTATTTTCACTATTCTGATTAAAATTCTTTCATAAGACAGTCTAGAAATGTTAATTTTACAAGATGATATTTGCAAGCACTTTGGCCTGCTCATTACATGGCATCTAAAAAACTGGAGAAAGGAACCTTGGGACGGTCCTTTACAGACCCTTCATCGCTCAGAGACAGGAGCCCCATTTTGAAGGACAGCTGCTGGGAATGACAGCCCCAGTGTGACATACAGACAGGAGTACCTCTGCAGATTTGCCCATCCATCAATGTGCTGTCTATTCTAACTGATGAAGGAGCAACTCCGATTCTTAAAGTTTCACAACAAGCCTGGCCGTTCACTTGCTTTATGTTAGCGTGAGCTTCTTCGGAGACCATGGTGTCTTTTGAAGCAAACCTCACAGTCCAGAACACCTAATGCCAGGAAATGCCGCGCAGTGTTCTTTTGGTTTTGGTTTTGTTGTGCTGGAGTTTGGATCTGGGGCTGTAACCACAGTAACCAAGCACTTTGTGACTGAACGATGTTCCCAGCACCTACTGTATATTTTATTGAGAAACATGGTCTCATCAAGTTGTCCAAGTCTAGCTTTCAACTCCCTTTGTTCCAGGTTAGCCTTGTGTGTGCCATTCTCCTGCCTCAGTATTCTAAGTGGCTTACAGCTCTGTGCCACTCAGCCTGGCTACATAGCAATCCTTAAGAACGTTCTGTTTTCCTTCGCCAATGCCACCTGATTTTACCAGAAGTGCCCCTTCTTGTGATGTTCAAAGGAGATCAATAATCAAGTGACTAAGAGGACATATGGGGACCCGAGGAAATGGCTCTGTGGGTGAAATGCATATTGCTCAAGCATGGGGACCCAAGTTCAAATCCTCAGCACCCATCTAAAAAGCCAGATGTGGACAAGCCTATGCCTGGAAACTCAGAGCCATGAGAAATGGAGATAGAAGGATACTGGGACCTTCTGGCCACCAGCCCAGCTCCAGATCTAATGAGATCCTGTCTCAATGAAATAAACTTAAGAGATTAGAACAGGTCTCCTGGTGTCCTTCATAGGCTTCCTCACATACGTATGGGTTCATGCCTCCACCCAGACATGTGCATATGCAAAACACACGTACATACACACATACACATGAACACACACACAGTGCTGTGGCTACACAGAGAGGGTGGTGGGTACCTTGGGTCTTGTACTATAGAGTAGGAATCCCTCCTTCCCTCCTCCAGTTCTGATGCCACCCTTTACATCTCTGTGTCCTGAGGTCATCCTTTCTTCATTGTCCCTTTAGACTTTCTCAACACTCACTCCTTCCTGTGCTCTCTAGTACGTCTTAGAAGCTTGGAGAGGAAATGTCAGTAGACAGACACAAGACAGATGCACAGGGGCCATCAAGCAACACTGTGTACGCGGAATTTTCAGCATGGCTTTTCTGAATCTTTTATGGGAAAACAATGTAACAGGCAAAGACCCAGCACATTTAATTTAATTATGTGAGAACTCAGGATGGGAGGGAGAGGAGGGAAGAGGAGAAACAGCTGGCTAATGCGCCATTTATGGATGAGATCAAAGTTTTGCAGGCTGCTGGGGTGGGGGTGGGGCACTGGGAATCCAACCTAGGGCCTCATGATGCCAGGCTAGGATCCCACCACTGAGTCTACCCTTGGGTCACAGTTTCCTTTGCCTTTTGAGATACAGTCTCACAAAGTGGTCCACTTGACTTTGAACTCATTACTTGTTGCTTCAGACAGGACTTGACTAGGCAATCCTCCTGTCTCAGTATCCCAATTGGCTGGAAGACAGGTTTGAGAAAGCTTGTGTCAGGTTGACTTTCAAAGCTTCTGTCCCTACCAAACTTTAGCGTGATGGAAAGGCTTTTTTCCCTCCATGGCAAATGAAAGGGAAAGTGGGACTGTATTAGGAGTACCATTCAGGGAGTAGCAAACCCAAAGTCACGAGAACGGGAGTTATCGGAAACATTCTGAGCATATGCTAGGACCTTTCACACAAGTGCTCATTCTTTGAGGGGCTGTGAGACCCGCCCACTTCACAGATTAACAGTTCCCACAGCCGCTTTCTGTCTCGGGGCTCTGGAAATGATGCCAGTGAGTTTCATGGGTTTTTTGTTTTCTCTCTGTCCATTTTCCAATTAGACGCATCAGATCCCAAATGAGGGAACAAAAGAATCAAAGAGAGAGGATAAGTGACATTCTTAAGATAGCCATCTAGGAAGTTTTAGATCACAGTCATGTCGGTTTCTCCTGGGACAAGAGCCTCCCTCAGGCCGCTCTTCATTTCTCCTTTACCGAGATAAGAGTATGTGTATGTGGTGGGGTGAAACCAGGGCTCTATGTAGTGTATTTCTATATTTATATGTGAGTAGTTGAAAATCGGGAATTATTTAGAGACACAGAAGAAAAAAAACAGAAAATCAAGAAGGCAGGAGCAATGTGAGACAAGTAAACGAAAAGGCATTTTGGCAGCTGGGTATGTAGCACTGAAGTGCAAGGTGTTGGTCGTACAGCGTCAAGGGCCCAGGTTCCAATATGAGTCCCATAATGCAAATTCTAAACACACCGCTTGCTACATATATGGCCAGAGGCAAGGCATCATGTCCCTCCTCCGTCTCAGGTTCTTCACGTTTGCAATGGCGGCAGGAACCGAGGCAACTCCCAAGGGTATCTGTAATATACGCTAGAGTAAAGTTACCAGCTCTTGAGCCCCGCGAGCACTCCTGAACTGTGTGCTATTTTCTATGCTCTGAGGTGACAGGACTGAAGACGGCATTTTATGCATGCAAATCCTGATTGCAGTAGAGATCTTGTCTAATTAAGCAAAATAGATAAAAACTGTTCAGCCAAAAAGTGGTACACACCTTTAATCCCAGCACTTGAACAGGGAAGGCAGGAGGCTCTGAAGTTCAAGAGTAGCCTCGGCTACTTATGTAGGGAATTCCGGCCAGGGGGATAGCCTGAGACATTGTCTGATAAAACATGACACATTTGTCTATACCCACAAGAAAGTATACTAATACTCACCTTCATCAAGGAAGCTTCTTTTTTTTTTTTAACCAACAGAAACCATGACAGAAAACTACAACCCACTAAAATGCAGGGTTGTGGAACCCAGTCCCAATGGACACATCCACAAGACAAGTTCTGGACCTAAGGCTCAGGGAACATTTTAGAAGAGGAAGCTGAAAGATCTTAAGACCCAGAGGACTGGGGAGAGTGAGATTGTTTTTCCTAGTAATGTTGAAGCTACACCCATGGAGTCTCACCAACATGGCTGCCTAAGCATGAGCTGAACAAAGACAACAATAGACACACTAAAACAGACTGGGGAAAGCCCGCAAGGTCTCAACCCTACACAAAGAATTATAAACGACTAAAGAATGCTCAGAGTGCCAGGAATAATCCTCCTCTGGGAAGAGCACACCAATTGACTATTCATTCCTGAACACATACGTACAAGTAACATTACACAGATTGAGCAGGGTGTATTTAGAAAAATGCATGAATATACATATGCATATGTATGTTGGGTGTGTGAATGTGTGTGTACATGTATGTATTTAGACCAGGAAAGAGAGAAGGGTATATGGATGGGAAGGTTTGAAGGAAATAAAAGGAAGAGAAAAATGATATGATTATAACCTCGAGGCTAGAATTTTCTGAAAAGACAAAAACAATTTTTTAAAAAGACAAAAGCAGACAGCCAAAATTCTATTAAGCAACCGTAGAATTTATGGCTTCAGTTTTTCCATCTGGAAAACAATAGACTAAATAGGTACAGTCCAAAACATCACTGCGGCTAAATCACCAAATAAAAAGTCGAGACAAAAATATACTGAGGCAGGAAAAATTTGTTTGATGTTTTTACAAGTAGAAGCAAATTAGGACTTATCATGCAGAAATCATAGCTAACAAAATGTAAAATCCATAGGAAGAATCTACAATACTAAACCAATCAATATAAAGTTGGTTGTGGGCTGAAACTTTTCCCTCGATTAAGGGAAATTTTATTTCATACAACGAATTTAATCTGTGTCAGAATTCACAAACAGACTATTTAAAAACAAGCATATACTTACTAAATATCCCTCAATAGATGACTGTTTAGTCATATGTGATAAAGCACATCATGAATATTATCTAACAGTAGAAGTAATGGAATATTGATAAGCACAGTGACGTGGATGTGTCTGTGGGGGGGGATTAAAGTTCTCAGAAAAAAGTCAGTCTCAAAGGATCATGTACTATATGGTTCCATTTACATGACATTCTTAAGATCAATAATTGTCCAAGGAGGAGCATGTCAGAGTAATACGTGTGAGTTTGGCTTCACCTCTGGGGTGGGTGGTTACAGAAACACATCATGAGGAGTTGTGTGGTGATGCAATGCTCTTGTGTGTTTATTGAGACCACAGTTATCTAGATTGACATGTTCTAGAAAATCACTCCCAGATTTATAAATTCACATACCCACTGTGACCATTTGACGACAGAGCCTTTGTGTACGGTTAGCCGGACTCTAAAGCCCATGCAGAATCATTTCCACACATCCTTCCACCTCACCAAGAGTGAAAACGACACTGAACATTTCAGTGCAGTTTTGTTTTGTGCTGGTCATTTGCTGTGGCCTTTTAATTGCACTTGAAGAACCTAATAGTCATTCTTCTGAATCCTTGTTCCATCTGGGACCAGCTCCCTTACCACTACTTTGTAAATGTTTTGTCTCAGATAGATAGCAAACCGGGGGTGGGGGAATGTTTTTAACATGCTAATATTGTCCAGAACTTGGACATTTCAAATAGGTTGTCTCAGAAATTGTCTTTTGATAGTGGCTGTTGGTGGGCTGTGACTAGATTCTGCATGTGTGCGACATCCTGGTGTAAGAGTTTTCCTTTGACTTATACATCCATGAAGGAATGTGTAACTGCTGAGACGTCCTATCTGTCTAGGATCTTTCTCCTGTATTTTGGATCTGGGGGGTGAAGGTGTATTTCATATTTCAATTCTTAGTAAATGTTGTGCCTTTACACTTTATTCAATCAGCTATTATATTATACTCAGTTACACATTTTATCTAGAAAACTGTGTGGGTCAGGGGTCTGGGCTCATCCGGTGATCCTAGCACTTGGGAGTCTGAGACAGCAGGATCACTGAGAAGTGAGGCCAACCTAGGATACTTAGAGAGTTCCAGGCAAGCCTGGGAAAGATTTTTCTATAGACATAGACTGACAAGAAATGTGTCTTCAAAAGACTAGCTTCATAAGTAAGAGCAGTGCTTAAGGAGGAATATGCTCAGCTTTGCAGTATTTAGGGGCTTTACATGAAGGGATGCTAATTCTTTGCAACTGTACGGTACTCACATTGTTTCATGTAGGTGGTTCTGTTTTTCCAAAATCCTTATTCACTTCAATTAAAGAATACAAGGGAAAGCAAATATCAGAAGGATCATGGTTGACTCAAAGTCACTTCTCAGGAAGCAAAGAATCAAGAGCTAATTATAAGGTTTTCTTCTTAGTAGTCTTCTTATTCTATCTCATGACTTCTATGGACACCTTTAGTACCTAAGCCGCAGGATGAATTCTGTCCCTATCACATAGGATAGAGATGCTTGAGTGAACCTCTGTTTAGGTCGAGATTTTGCGCTGTTTTGCTCTCAGTTACTTACAAGGGTGAGGGATGGACTTTGACAAATGTCCGTGGAGGCAGCTGCTGGTCCTTTCCATGGGTGACGAACGGAACTTGTAGTCTCCTTTATTACAGGACCAGATAATCGACAAGACAACCTACCACACAGTGCCTGGTGCCACCTTTCCACTCCGAAGAATCAAGCCTTTGCTCTTTTAAATAATGCCCCCCACCCCCGCGTTTTCTTGGTTGTATTAGCTTACTTTGTAGTTCTTTTGTTGATGAGACCATCTACCCCCAAAGGATTTCTTAGGACACAGGATAATTTGTACCTTTTCTCATTATAAATTTCAGAAAGTAAAATTGCATGAGTGCCATGGAAGAATACCAGGAAATAAAAGCTCAGTTATTTGGCTAGTTTGAGTTTTTCTAAGGCTTTTAAAAGAATCTTTGTGTCTGTGTGTGAGCCTGTGTGTTTGTATGTGCACCACACGTGTGTAGGAGCCCTCAGAGGCCAGAAGAGGGTGTTGGATCCCCAGGAACTGCAGATGCGAGCAAGCAATCGTAGGCCAGCCGGATGGGTGCTGGTAACCAGACCCAGGGCAACTGCCAGAGCAGAGCCCGCAGGAGGCTTACCTAGAACTCACTCTACAGCCAATTCTAATCACTGTGGTAAGATAAGAGTCTGCCTCAAGAAAACAAGACAAAATAAAGCAAGGTAAAAACCCTTAAACAAAACAAAAATGTATGTTTGCCAGAACTCGTATGACAAAGGCAGGCTTAAATATGTATTTGGTGCGACTCTCCGTACAGGAAACTCTAGAACAGGCAGGGGGTTCCATAGTAACATACAGATGTAACAGGTAGAGAGGGGGCTAACCATGAAAGGGCACTCAAAACTTGTTGACTATATCAACTATTTTGATTGTATTTGGTGGTTATAGGTGTCTACCTTTGTCAAAATTAAACCTGTGTACTCCATTTTGTTATAAGTCAACAAAGTTGAATTCAAGCTTAAATTAAAATAAGATTTAGAAATCATTGCTGCCAACTCCTTGTTTGTCCTTCAGTTTTGTTCCCAGTCCAGAGGAAATGGTCAGAATGATGTTTTGGTGGCAGTCACCACTTTTACATTTGATAAGATTTAAGTGTCCATGAAATGCCACCAAAAGACAGTTTCCCTCATACAGGAACAAAGCAGGAAGAGTCTACACCCTAGTCTTCAAGTTCCCCCATGCCCGTAGACAGAACTATTCTTAACTTTTAAAAATTGCCCATTTCTTTGTTTTCCTGCTACAACAGTATGAACTGGGGCCTGGTGTGTTGTTGGTTGCTCCCATACCCCCTTGATTCAAATCACGTCTTTGTATGTCCTTCCTGGGACACACCCCTGGTGGTATACCTGCTTGGCCTTGTGGGAGAGCAGCCAGACATCCCTGAAGTGTGGGCTCCTACAACCAGAACCTGCCCCTGTTCACTTTCCCTCCACCTGTCAACTTTGAACTCTTCCTAACCAGAATCAGGGCCCACTGAACTGGCTCTCTTCTCCCACCCCTCTCTCTTTCTCTCTCTAGTGAAGGCATCTTATTCCAACAAGATACTATAAATAAGTGCAGATTTCCCCCATGACACATTCGGTGATCCTGTGGAAACCTAGCTGGTGCTTTCTCTAGCTGGAGTTTAAAGACAAACTCAGAATTTGTGCTTTTTCAGCCTGCAGGGCACCATCAGGTAGAGGTGAGGCCCGGAGCCTGCAGAGCCCTGTCACTGCTCTCTCTGTTGGGCTCCTTGTCAGAAGGACCCACACAGGCTGTCCCAGGAGAAGGCAGAGTTGGCTTCAGTTTGGATCTAGAGCTCTGTCCGCTCAGTAGGATCACGGAGTTTAAAGGAAGTGCACCTCGGAGCTCATGAGCAGACCAAACAATTAAAGGCTGTGTAGAAAAGCAGGTGCTTCGGTGCCCTCTTATGAAAACCTCTCTATGTAAAGACAGTTGGTTGACTTTCCCCAAAGGCCAGCGCCTATAGGTGCTGCTTTATATGTGCACACTTGGAAAAATATTATCCCAACAGAGTGAAAGGCCAGATCAGGCCTGAGAATCTCTGGAGCTTACAGCAGCATAGTTAAAGCAAACGACTTTTTCTCCCTCTGGCTTCCTCTGTTTTTCTCCAGCCCTTGCCCTTTGAACAAACACTGTGCAGCACAGGACACAGCGTTTCCTGGGTAGGGTCCCGGGCTGTGAGCTCTGCTTGTTAGTCATGACACGGGGGCTCTGAGAGAGCCTATACGTTTCCTCTTGTGCCGTAAAGATCTCTCTCTTACATACACACACACACACACACACACACACACACACACTCTCTCTCTCTCTCTCTCTTTCACACACTCACACACACACTCTTTTTCTCTCTCTCACACACTCTCTCTCTCTCTCTCTCTCTGTCTCACACACACACACACACACACACACACACACACACACACACACTCACATACTCATACTCTCTCCATTGCCTTTTGTCTTTTCTATTACTTTTTAGAAGGCCGATCAAGAGTGCTGCTCCTTCTTATGTATGTCCCCGGGTTTCTTTCTGGCTTCCTTCAGTTGTGATTGTTTGGGAGGGTGGTGTGGCCGTTGATGGGGTAGCAAAGGGCAGACTTCAGTGTAAAAGCCAGAAAGGTTCTCTTAGGAACTGTGCTCCATGTTTGCTTTGTACTAACGCTAGGGGAGCAAGCCGTTGCAGAAGTGAGCTAATCCTTGGCTGAAGCTGCCCACTGGCAGTTCAGCGGCTCTGGAGGCTGCTCTTAAGTTCAGTCTTCTGTCATCCAGGGCTTGGTGACCCTGGCTTCCCCTTCCCTCTCCCCACAGCACATTATATAAGCTGTGGTCCCAGACACAATGACAAGGATCACTGACCTTTAAACAATGGTAGGAAATCACATTTCATTGTTTACTCCTTCAAGAAGGTTGCTAGTTTTCTTCAAGCCTGGGTGCAGAGGTGCCTCAGGGTCCGGGGTGGCTTGGTGGTTTGACAGTTTGACACGTGTGAGCAATTCTAGGCCAGTGACCGTTAACACTGGGACCTCAGTTCCATGTAAGCGTAAGTATGACTCAAATATGACAAGAACAGGGTCTTAATATTTCTTCTTAACTTGCCTAAATTTAAGGGGGAAATACTGTAATTATTGGCATAAATATTAGTCAATAGCAATTACTTATCAATGATCACTCTTACTCTCTGACCTACTTGCAGTTAAGCTATATCTAGCTATAAGAAGGAGGCAACTTTAAATAGCTTTGCAAAAATACATTTTCCCACAGTGAGCTAGATCTAAGACACTCACGCAACAACTCACTGAGCTACCCAGGAACAATCCACAATACTGAACTTCTGAACCCTGACCCCACCTGCTTTTAGGCTCCATAGCCTCTGAGCCCTTTTCCATGCAGGTTAGCTCAATGAATGGTGTTGGTTGACTCACGACTTCCCCTTCTGTCCCTAACACAAGGAAAGGATCAGCCGAGCAAAGGGTACTGCGTTGCTCCTTGCTCCCTCCACTAAGGTCCTGTTTGGGATGAATCCAGTCCCTGCAATGCTTTACTTATTAGTTACTTTTACAATCGTCTGACCACAGTACCTGAGAGAACCAAATTTATTGTGGGCTCATGACTTCAGAGAATTTCCGGCTGTCACGGCAGGGAAGGCATGGTAGAGAGTCAGTTCATGGCAGCAAGATCAGGTGATGGGGGCCCGCACCATCACAACAGACTTAGAAGCAGAGAGAGGCCCGTGTCGGAGGGTCAGATGTAACTTTTAAAGTCTCACCCTAATGACCGACTGCTACCCGGTAGGCACTACCTCCTAAACGTTCCTCAGCCTCCAAAAATAGCACCCCAAGCTGGAGAACAATGCTTAAAACCTGAACGTGTGGGAGCACTTCAGGTTTAGACTCAAACACTAGGAAATGCTTTGCAATCTCTAAACCTGGTAGAAACTTTAACCAGCACAGTCTCCCTTTGGCATTCCTAGCTTAATTCAGTTTTGTCTTCAGGTCACCGGAAGCTATGTGTGAGGAGATAGTTAGTCCTCTCCTCATCCATGCTTCTGTTCACAGGCTCACAGCTAGTTGTGGGGAGGTGTGGGGGGGCAGTTTGTGTCCTGGAGGTGGTAACATTGCTCAGTTGCAGAGGTGTGTGTGGCACTTGGTGTCCGAAGCCCTCGGCTGTCATGCCTGTTGACAAAGCTCTGGCCAGAGAAGGAAATGCCAGGGAGGTGGGCCTAGGACTCACAGCAGGAAGTAGACAAGGTCAACGAATGGACCACAGACTGAGTTACCACAGCAGGAGGTGAGGGGACTCCCAGGCCAGAGTGCCAGACAGTGTGATTCAGATGGCAAAATGTCAACATGGCTGTCAGCCAAGGCTTGGAAGCCTCCCAGAGATAACGCAGGACTTGTGACCTTCTAGTACAAGTCCTTGGCCTTCTAGTGACTATGGCCCCTGCTGCCAGGTCTTCTGTGTCAGCCTTTCAGGCCCCAGGACCAACTAGTTCTTCATAGGATCTGGTCAGAAACTGGCCATGTCTCCTGCTCACCTTAGGGTTTTTTTTTTTTTGTGTGTCCTTGTGGCAGCTGAGGGAGGGGTCTTCTGGAGCAAGGGGCGGGAAGACCGTGGAGAAGGAAAAGGTGCTCACAGGGTATCTGGCTTGGGTTTTTACAGAAGTTGATAGTGCTGGCTTTAGTGACCACAATTCAATTATAAGCACAGCTCAGCCATCCTGAGTGTCTATATTCTTGCCAAAAACTGCTGTGTAAAGGCGGCTGCATTTTTGTTAGCCCTGCCTGATGGATTTTTAAAATATATTAACCACAGACATTCACACAAAGTGGGGGATTTACTGCCTAAACAGTGGACCTTGAATCCCTCAGGCTAAATAAACCCAGTGAAAACACAGGAACTGTATTCACAGGGCCTCCTGAAGATAAGAACACAACCTTTAGAAATTCCTTCAAATGAAAAATGATGGCTGCCTTGCTAATAGGCCAGGAACCGAGGAACTCAACTCTCCCCTAATGTGCAGGGACCTCAGATAAGGTGCACCCTCTCAGGATCGAAAGCTTGTTCCTCACATTTCCACAGGACTTTGGAAACCATGTACCCGCTGTGAAGCCTGGGCCGCGTTGGCTATTTCTGGATTGCTTCTGGTGCGCGCATGCGTGCGTGCATGGGGGGGGGGGGGGGAGAGAGGGGGGGGAAGGGAGGGAGAGAGAGAGAGAGAGAGAGAGAGAGAGAGAGAGAGAGAGAGAGAGAGAGAGAGAGAGAACTGTGTCTTGTGTGCGGCTGTCTGTTGGGGAGATGGATAGGGACTGCATATGTCCCCAGCTTCTTCTCATGTGACAGTCACTGAAGCTGAGGAGCAGGCTTTTCCCTGGGACTTGATGGCAAGCGAGGACACATCCTCTTAATCTTGAAGTATGAGTTTGAAGTGGAGAATTTACTTGAGGGTTTGCCTCTGTGTGTGTTTTTCCATAGATTACCCATTAGGGCAAAGTAAGGCAAGGCTCTCCCTCAAAACACTCTTCATCTTCTGATGATATCGGGGAACCCCACGTTCTCCTCAGAAATAACCCTCATTGTGTTCAGGATATGTTATTAGGTGATTCGTAGGCTAATTTGATGTAAATTTATAATATGCACATGGACCGAGGAGAGGGATTAGATACAAAGGGGGCTGAGTGATTCTCAGAGTAACAGAATGGATCTGCCTCTTGCTTGTGGTGCTGGATACATGGGTGTGCACGTGTCTTATCTCACCAGACTGCATATTAATTAGGGAAGGTATTTTTTTTTTTCTTTTTGAAACAGGCTCTCACTATGTAGTCCTGGCTAGCCTGGTATTCACTCTGCACACTTGACTGGCCTTGAACTCACAAAGATCCATCTGTCTCTGCCTCCAGAGTGCTGGGATTAAATGGGTACACTACCACACCTAGTGGAAGGTTGCATTTTACCCGAGGCAAATGATAACACAGACCCAAAACTTGAAGAGTAACCAAGAGAGTGAGTATCACTTTCTTTCATCTCAATAGTAGTTTGGCAGCTTCCTAGTCAGGTAGATCACACCCCTCTCAAAGGAAAGATGCCACATGCCAACCCCAACCTGGGAGCTCATGATGCCAGGGAAGCTATTTCCGAAAAAGCAGAAATGGTGTGTGTTTCTTTTTTGGGGCAGATGACTTAAGTCTCCAGGTAGTGATGGCCTTGTATGGTGAAGCGCAGGTAGGGAAACACCTAACCTCACAGTGACTCACCAGGAACAAAACCATTTCTCTGAATGAGTCAGCATCACAAGCATGTTCCGGGCGCCTCATAGCCCTGCGTGGTAAAAGAACCAGGGCAGCGATTAGAGTACCAGCTTACAGGACTTACCAGCCATATTTGGACAATGCCGAAGGCAACCTGCAGCTCTCTCATTTCCCAGCATGCTTGTGTGAAAGCCAAACCCGCCCTCCCACACAGTCGTATACCCACTCAGAGATGGGGGGGGGGTCCATGTAAACGTATGCCGTGCTGATGCTGTTGTTTATTCAGTGACAGTTAACCCCAATAGTGGTTGAGTAAAAACGCTTCTGCACTGACTATGTATTCTTATGCATTAGTGGAAATGTGGTCTGAGGTGTGGTGCGTGTGTGCTGTGTATTAGGATACAGTTAAAACAGATTTGGGCAATGTAAAATACCGCAGAAAGTAGAAGTTTCCAAGGAAAACATGGGAAACTCTGTTTGGGACTCTAATGTATGCTTCAGCCTTTCAAAGGAGACATTAATAGAGAAGCTTGCCCTCAAAGGGCGAGCCGGTAATAAATTTCATGTCAGAAATTACCTGTCGGTAGGATTATGTTAAATAATGTTGAATTGTTATTAGTCGGAGGGGAAAAAGGAGAGCCACTTTCTAAACATGTTCAAAGAGTATAATGTTTCACACAGATCCCATTATTATTTAACAGGATTTTTGTACTTAACCCTTCTTCTCAAAGACAGATTGAAAACTTTGGCCATTTTAGTTCATTCCCCAATGCAGTCATTATCGGAAAACACTTTCTCTGCAGGAATCTTGTAGTGGCCCCACTCTGTTTGTCCATGGGAAAATGTTCTATTTGGTAGATGTAGAATTGCCCACTGGAGTCACAAAGATTAGCAGATTTCGGAGCCTGGGTCAGGCACTGGTGATGTAGTAGGAACCACATTCTTTCAACTTTTTGTGCTGCCTACTCCACCCCCTCTCATACACACGAGATACATATTTTCATATGCATTTTCTACCTCAAAAAAGAGTTTTGTTTGTAAGAATGTGACTAACAATTTTTCAGGTTCATTGTAACATGTGTGATGTAAAACTGAGTGATCCAGGTTCTTATAGCCTTGCTCCAGAAGTAGTGGGGTGCAAAATCAAATGGGGACAGCATAAAGCACAATTTAAAGGACCCGTGTAGTAAGGAGGCCACTAGTTAGTTCCTGGCCACTTAGCCCCGAAATAATCACAAAGAACTGTATTAATTAAATCACTGCTTGGCCCATTAGTTCTAGCTTCATATTGGCTAACTCTTTCATATTAACTTAATCCACTTCTATTTATCTGTGTATTGCCACATGGCTGTGGCTTACCTGGTAAAGTTCTGGGCATTTGTCTCTGGAGGGGCTACATGACTTCTCTCTGACTCCACCTCCTTTTCCTCAGCATTCAGTTTTGTTTCCCCACCTAGCTCTTTTCCCATATAGCTCTACTATAGACTCAAAGCAGTTCCTTTATTAACCAATGATATTCACAGCACACAGAGGGGAATCCTGCAGTAGACCTGTCCATTGTTCGGGACTGAATCCTGTCCTCTTCACAAAGGGCTTATGATGACTCATAGCTGTCAAATCATTGAGTTACGTCTAGAGAGGAAGATCATTTTAACTTTATGTGCTCTGAGTGAAGGATGGTTGTTGAACTGGAGTAGAGTTTTTGAAGGACATACTTGGGTAAGCTTCAGGATTGTTCCATTTAGTGTGATGTTTTTCTCCCTGAATACCGGCCATTACCAACCTGAATCTGGTTTGGGAGTTGCTGTATTTGATGTGTCATGACATTTGTGCCAGATATTCCCAATAAGTGTCTGCACATCTGTATTAGATATCTTGGGAAGTGTGCTTGTCCAATCTACATTTTCATAGAGTACCTCTGCAGGCATTTGTAACGAGGCTGAGTGACTTCGGGTTGTAGATGCTCTTTGGAAAGTGTAAGCCAGCATGTCTTTCAGATCAGCTTGTAACCCAGGTATGCTTTCTGCCATGAGAAGTTAAACTCTGTCTCAGGAGCATCATGTCATAGGAACTGGGGCAGCAGGGTTCTAAAACTTGGTCCAAAGGCAGACATTTCTGCTGTCCACTTGGGACTGGATCCTGTGGTTAGGAAATGATCTTTTAATTGCCCTGAAAAATGTGTGCTTTCAGAGTGTCCCGCAGTTAGTTAGTTAAAATATGCAAAGCTGTGGCTCTTGATGTCCCCAGTGACTAGAAAACGAGACCAAGATTGCATGTGTTCATGCTCCTTCCCATGAAATACCAGCTCCATCAGCAGCAGGCATCAGGGTCCTGGCTGGTCTGGCCTCAGTCATACAGGTGGGCCTTCTGCCAATCCCTTGGGATAAAGTCCCTAGAGCCTATACACCACAAGAGCTCTGGTTTTTCTAAACTTTCTTGTCTCTGTAAAATTTTTTTTGGTCTTCAGCTTTTCAATTTTTATTTTTAATAATAAAAGAATCTTTCCTTACATTTGAGAATGAAGTTACTTCATTTCAAACATCCTCTAAGTGGAAAGGGTGGGACCCTCAGCACCCACCACTCAACTTAAACAATTATCAATTTATAATAAGCTTCAAATCCAGAGTTGGGGGAAGGTGTGGAGAGTCCTGGAATTCTGTGTTGAAGTCTACCAGTGTGATTCCATATACCTGAGCAAGGTTTGAAAATGCCCCACGGAAAGTCTTATTGCTCCATGGAAGCAGCATAGAGAATATTTAACAGCATTCCTACAAGGAGATAAATCAAGAGAAAAAAAACTAGAGAAAACTCAGTAATTATTAACACAATAAAATTAATAAATTTTATAGGAAAAATGTGGCCACAGAACTGGCCATTCATCCCTGGGTTCTTTTCCCCATGCCAGGATGCATAGTAAATGCAAATCTGTGCCTTGGAATCTGGTTTTAGGATCGTTCAGGTTCTACATAAGAAAAGTACATCCCAGGGTGGGGACATTTCATACCTGCATGAGGATGGGAGTCTGAGCCTCCAGTATCAATGCAAGACAATGAGCTCGTAATCCCTGTGCCAGCAGGGTAGAGCTAGGCAGATCCCTGGGACTTG
Source organism: Alexandromys fortis (assembly GCF_014885135.2). Taxonomy (NCBI): domain Eukaryota; kingdom Metazoa; phylum Chordata; class Mammalia; order Rodentia; family Cricetidae; genus Alexandromys; species Alexandromys fortis. Next base: position 4,228,050 of record NW_026067970.1, read on the forward strand.
ATGGCCTGCCAGTCCAACTGGCAAGCCCCGGAGGCTAGTGACAAACCTTATTTCCGTACAAACAGTGGTTGGCATGTGAGGACAAAAGATAGCAGAGGCTCTCCTTTAGCCTCTACATATACATGCGTACACACATACATGTCCGCACAGACATGAACACATCAATGCATAAATAATGCATATCCTGGTGCATTTCAAGGCTTTGTATTGCCAGTTTGGGTATGTGAATTAAAAGAAACTCAGGTCTGGGAGATGAGGTGGGCAGAGAAAGAGAAAACACAGCTCTGAAGCCTGCCATTTAAGTCACACTGGCTTGTGACAGAAACAGAACGAAAATAAAGCCTACAGTTCTCACCTCCGAGTCTCAGAGCAAACGGGGGGCTTCCCTCCATCACAGTTTCACCCCGTTCTTAGTCCCCGAAGGTGCCGCCACTCCCCTAGCACTTTATGACTTAATCACAGGAGTGGGGAGTGTTTCCTGACAGTTGACAGTATGTAAAGGCCTTCAGGAGTAAGGGCAGAGCGGGGAAGAGAGCAACACCCCGTTTCCACAACTTCAGCTTGTCCTGGAGGCCGTGAAGTCCTCAGTTCAAGTTAATTATCACCAGCAAATATTTTTTTATTCGCTTGATGAATATTTATCAAGTGACTTCTTTGGACAACATGTGACCGAGGTGACATAGTGGCAAGAAGGGATGACAAGGAGCCGTTGCTTACGAGCTGGGAGGGAGAAGATATTGTGCACAATTTAGCTGTGTGTTAGGATAGAAAAGGGGCTGCCTTCTGGCCCCGAGGTAGAGGGACTCAGGGTTTCTTGGGTGGATGTGGAGGGCAAGTTAGTAACAGAATTGACAGTGAGGTTGACTGTGGAAAATTAGGGAGAACATCAGTCAAACAGGCTGATGAGGACAATAAAGGTGCAGAGTGAGCCGGCAAGGACTGGGGAGCAACAGTTGCACCCATGTCTTTGTAAAGATCACGAAAGGGAATGTGATGTTCATATGTCGTCAGTGATAATGATTGGGTCGCAACCACGGAAGAGGAGAGATTTTTAAAGTTCCCTCCATGTCTCCCAAACTGAGTCCTACTGATCTGATCGGCAACGGTGTGCTTCAAACTTGGGGGAAAAAAATCGTTTTAATTTTTACCCTGAGTCTACTTCTCTATCAGATCCAACTCTGTCATTAAGATTGGTGTTGCCCTGGGCTCCCCAGCAGCCACCCACGGAGCTCAGACAATCTGTTTCTAGAGCTCCAGGCTAGCTGTGGGCTCTGCCCAGGTAATCCTGCGAGACTGGTAGGGCTCCAGTTCTCGATCTCTACAGAGATACTGTCACAGGTGGCTGGGACACGTCTCTGTTCCAGTAAGTGGAGTCTCTACAGGTCTCCCCTGGAGGTCTGGAAGGCCTGGGGTAAGCGCTACTGCTTGCTAGCTGACACCTCCAAGCCCTCTGATTCTTGGATATCATGCTATCAGTAGGTTAGACAGATAGCAGCATACAAATGACTGTCCTGACTTAGGGAGAAACAGGAAAGACTTTGCCTACAGGAAGGTAAGTATAAAGCAGACAGTGCAAGCCCCTCCCAAGACAGCAGCAGGCGTCTGCTGCATGTGCAGGCTTTTTTGACTTATCAAGAGCTCGGAGATGGGATCTAATTGGATACTTGTTTAAGGTTTGTTGCTTTAACTTTATAGATAAAGAAATAGAGGGGCTTGTTAATTAAAATAATTAAAAATAGCTACTCTCATTGGGCTGATGCCAAGTCCTATACTAAGTGGTTTACATTTAACTTGGTCAAGGCCCCAGCCCCTCTGCGAGGTAGGCAACACCATTATTGTCTCCAAGATACATGCATAGTCTCTCTCCCTCTCTCTGTCTCTCTCCTCCTCTTCCTCCTCCTCCTCCTCCTCCAATTTCCCCTCCTCCAACTTCTCTTCTGTGAACCCCTCCAGCACCCTCTCACTTTGAATAAGCCTGGGAAAGCTGTGTAAACTAGGTGAAAAGTATATGGTTAGAGGTGGGATTTGAACTCTGCCCCTCTAACTTCAAAGTTATCCTAAAGGGCCCATAGCCTGGGTTTAAAAAAGAAGTGTTACCCAAGGGTTATCACATAGTAGAGAGGACATGTGAAATCCCAGGGAATGTCTTTTCCAGGCACATGCCTTCTCTCTTACTGTCTGCTGGGATGGGAAATATTGACAAGCACAAGAGAAAATCACTCCTTCCTGATTTCCCCATCATTGTATGCAGAAACAAGATACGCCCCTCTTCAGCCAAAACACTGCACATCTAGACTCCCTGCATTTGCCCTCAGAAAGAGCAGAATCCTGAGGACCAGCATGGTGTTTCCAGCCGGGGGATGTGGCTTGGTGGATAGATTGGTTGCTTGGCATACAGAGGTAGCCGTGCCTTTTCTGAGCCTCAGCGATGTAGAATAGTACAGATTTCATGGTAAAAATTTTTCAAGATTATTTTGAAGTATGTTGCACTACTTTAAAAACGAAAATAGGGTATTACACTGGCTAGTTTCATGTCATCTTGACACATACTGGAGTCATTTTGGAAAGGGGAACTCTAATTGAGAACCCCCTCCCACCAGATTGGCCTGTGGGGCATTTATTTGATTGATGGTTGATGTAGGAGGGTCCAAACTAGTGTGTCAGGTGGTCCTAGGTAGTGTCAGAAAACCAGCTAAACAAACCATGGCATGCAAGACAGTAAGCAGGATGCCTCTGTGGCCTCTGCATCAGCGTCTCTATCCATGTTCACGCCTTGAGTTTCTGCCCTGACTTCCCTGGATAATGAAATCTAGCATGTAAAATAAACCCTTTCTTCTCCAAGCTGATGAACCCTTTCTTCTTCAAGCTGATTTTGGGCATGATGTATTATAGCAATAGAAAATTAAGACAGACATGTCTGTGAATTTTTTTTTTGCATCAAGTGCCTATAATTTCAACAAAATGGACTTGACCAAATGACCATTTTCAAAATAGAAAGTTAGAATGAGAACTCGAGATGAGATGTAAGTGACCTAAGAGGTACTTGATATATCTTTTGTACTCTTCTAGATCTTCTAGAAAATTCAGGATAGATAATTCAACTCTTTTAGGTTTCTTTTGAATATCTGAATAGATTACTACTTGAGAAAAGTAAATTTTGCTAAGTATATGAAACAAACATTGTTCAAGTGATTAACTTTGTCTAGAGAAGTGTGAGTCTCAAATGCCTGCAGTCAGAAGATGTGGACTTGGCTGTGAGCTCTGCTCAGGGGATTCACCTGCTTTGGCTTCATCTTACCTGGAAAATGGGGAGAACAGTAGCAGTTAACCTCCCAGGTGGCTAGAAGGAGTAATGCAATACCACACTTGAAGCCAGACTTTTCTAGAATGGAAACTTATTCCAAAATTGGGGAATGTCTGATCCCAGTCCTAAACACAAGAAACAAACAAGGAGAGGAGATGGGAGGGGAGGGCAGAGGAGGGAAAAAGAGATGGGAGGGAAGATGACTCTCCAAGTCATCCTCACAGATCTGACCAGTTTTTGAGATAAATGAAACCTCCTTGAGCTGAGTGGAGCATTGAGTGACTTATTGGTAAAAAGTTCAAATAACAGGTTAACCAGTACTAAATAATTGGGTAGAAATAAAAGACATTATTTAGATGGTCAAAAGTTTTATTTTGATTTGTTCCTAACAGGACCCTGATACCTTACCAGAAGTTGGTTTTCTGATATCAGGTTTAGGATGGTGCTAGTAAACTCTAGGCTTAGAGCTCCAGGGTCCCTCCATCCTAAACTAAACAAACCCTGCTCAATAGAAGTAGACTCCAATAGAAGATTTTAGGCTGGTGAGTTTGTTATATACATACACACATACATGCACACACACACACACACACAATAAATTTAGGCCATTTCTGCCAGATGTATAGTTGAACACACCAATCGGTAAAATAATTAAAAATTAACAGGGTCCAATATCTGGCTCAGTAGTGTTGTGCAGCTCTAGCATGGTTCAACCACCAGTACAACAAAAAGAAAGCAATTCTCTAGTGGGCCAACCAGTGCCACATCTCTGATTTAGTCTCTGGTACAAAGGTAGGAATAGGAGAAATCTATCCTCTGGGAATGCCAAGAAATTAGTATTCCAGCGTGTTTTATGTTGAGATTGTTGTCATGCCATCTGATGAGAAGACTGACTTGTAGGGAATTCTTTTTATTTCTTAAAGAATGAGGTATACAGCCGCGTAGTGGTGGCGCACACCTTTAATTCCAGCACTTGGGAGGCAGAGGCAGGCAGATCTCTGTGAGCTACAAGAGCTAGTTCCAGGCCAGGCTCCAAAGCTACAGAGAAACCGTGTCTTGAAAAACCAAAAAGAAAAAAAAAACCAACAATAAAAAAGCTCAAAACAACAACAACAACAACAACAACAAAAGAGTGAGATCTGCCTGGTCCCACTCCACTTTTGTGACATGTCTAACAGTGCTGCAAGCGAATTCTATCACCAAGGAATGCACTATTTTCTCCACGAGGTCACACACTATAAAAGCCATGCCTCGGTTTCTCCAGATCTTCAGATAGCCCTGGTTTCCAATGAAAAACCACCCTCCTCTCCAGAGTGGATTCTCTCATGTGACAAAGGTGCTCAGACAAATAAACTTCCCAGAAAAGTGTCGATCTGGCCTTATCACATACTCAAACATTTATACCCTTCCCCTTTCTAGACCTGGCCAAAACTTCTCCCATTTTGACCTTCTAATTGGCATCGCTAGCTATTGGTTAAGGGGAAGGCTGTCACAAATTGGCCTGGATTCAATGATAAACCAATCCAGCTTTGCAATCAGGTGTTGTCTACACAGATTGCCTCGACTCCCACCACACAACTGTGATTTTTTTAGGAGAACTCTAATGAGAAAGGGGCAAGTCCATGATCCAGCTGCCATGGCAGATGTTTGTTGGCGTTGACATGTCACAAACCCATGAGAAGTTCCTAAACGATTTTCACCTAAAACCCAGGCCCAAATTTGGAAATAAATTCTAATCCAAAAAGTTATGTTAAATCTCTACTTCCATCATCATTCCAGCATGATGTAGACATTTCCACGTGCCTAATATGGGTAGCATTTCCCAAGGGCCCTCAGAACTGGACAGCATTCAAACTGTGCAGTGAATCCAGGGCAACCTTTAATGATGCCCAGTTTAGAATCAATCACAAGGTCCAAGGGAGTCTTGGCTGGCCTTGGGGTCTCAGAGGGTCACGGAGGAATCCCATGTCTCTGGTAGGATCATGTTTGCCAGTTAAGGTTGTTTGCAAAGAAATGTAATTGGCATGTAAGTTTTTGAAAAATATTGAGAGCCAGAAAGTTTGGATTATGATAGTTATGAAGAAGGGAAAGTATTTACAGTATTCCTTGGCCCCAAAATAGATTTTAAACACTATACAACCACAATGGAATGTGTCCATTTGTTCCTAGATGGGTTGTCTCTTGTCCCCATGTTTAGGTCATAGCTATTTGCAGATTTTTCACGTGACAAGATCTTCACAGACTAAATTCAGTAGTGTCACCTTCTGAACTAAGTGGTCACATGCACTGTGGTTTTCCCCTGTCTATTTTGACTGGTTTTGTTTTCCACTGCCTGTATCTCCAGCCTCTGAAGCAAGGTCAGTAGATTGACTTCAACTTCATTCATTTAAAAGACTGATAAATTCATGCCAGCCCATGATCTCACCCCCTTGAGTAACACAATGCATCTATGCTGTACTGTGAAGTCAACCTCCAGATCTGAGTGTTCTGTGTGACCCAGGAACCGTACCTGGGCAGCAGACTTGTGTCATCAGACCACATGTGCATCCCAATGACAAGTCTGTGAATGAAGGCCAAGACGGCTCCTGAGGTGACAAGAAATAAAACTGACTGATTTATTGATTTAATTCAAGAAGATTGTATCATCCAAATAAACTATGTCCCCAAGTCCCAGGGTGGAATTTCCTAATACGTACAGCCAGTATGTTTGCCAATAGAGGGTTAGGAAATCTCAAGCAGATTCAACTTGTATAAGGACCAAAGTGATTTATCACCATGGTGGAGATGGTCAGTGAATAACACTGTGAATGAAGTCATAGTTTGGTAGGTGCACCTCTTTGCAGTGTGCTGGGTTTGAGATCCTTGCACAGGCAAACCAGCTACTGCCATGTGTGTAACTGAATTTCCCATTGAAGAAGGAGGTGAATTCCTTTCAACAACATAACTTCTTCCTTCTCCTCTTTTTCTTTCTCCTCCTCTTCTTCCTGCCCTCCTTTCCCCATCCATCTCCAATCATCTATTATCTTCAAAATACTTGTTCTATCAGTCATGCAAGGAAACCTTGCCAATCTGTAGCCACCAGACTTGCCCGCCAAGGCAAGTATTTACAAGATTCTAAAGACGTGCTACAGAAATACAAGGAAATCCAAAGTCACACAAAAGAGCAAAGAGGAAATTGCACCATCCTATCGCTGTCAGGGAGAACAGAATGGCAGTTGACATTCCTACTGGTTTTATTATGTGTCCTGAATACTTCAGAGGTACTATGTTGCTTAATCCTCTCCTCAACCTCTTGAAGTAGGAGCTGTGTTTATTTCCATTTTATAGAAGAAACTGAGGCTGAGTGATATTGAACGATTTATTTATGTTCACACAAAGCCATTCTAAGTCACTGTCTAATACCAGGGTGAGGGGAGTCATTTATTTCCTTGTCAGAACAAGTAGGGGCTCTAGGGTCAATGCATGTGTGTATGTGTGTGTGTGTGTGTCCTTAGTTGGGGCTATCATAGTTGTAATGAAATATTGTAATGAAAAGCAAATTGTGGAGGAAAATTTTTATCTAGCTTACACTTCTATATCACTGGCAATCATTAAAGTCAAGGCAGAAATTCAAACAGGGAAAGAATCTAGATACAGGAACCGATACCAAGGCCGTGAAGAAGTGCTGCTTACTGGATTGTACCACATGGCTTGCTCATTCTGCTTTCTTATAGAACCTAGGACCCCCTGCCGAGCAATAACACCATCCCACATCAGTCGCTAATTAAGAAAATGACTAACAAGCTGACCTAGAGCCTAGTCTTATGGAGGCATTTTCTCAATTGAGATTCCTTCTGCTCGGATGACTCTAGCTTGTGTCAAGTTGACAAAACCAACCATCGACACAAAAACAAAAACAAAAAGCCCACCACCTGATACAGTATATGTCTATTAGAATGTCTATATAGACTCTCACGCCAACCTTCTTTTTATCAAGGGAATTGACCATGTGCTAACCTCTGGCTATATTTCAATGTTTTTAGCCAGAGTTATAATAAGATTCCTTTTAGAAATAAAAGCTACAGACCAACCCTCCACAATGTGAAAGGTCACTTCTCTGTTTGTGGGGGTTAAATGGTTGTCCCAGTCCAGTGTTCAGTTCACATTCTATAAATGGCTCTTACTCCTCTGTCTGACTCACTGTGTGCCTTACAGCAAAGTCACTTACAGAGGAATTTATTTTTAGAATCTGAAAGAAACAGATTCTGTGGGGAGTGTTTGTCTCTGACTACAGACTAATGTAAGTGAAAACGTATCTTGTTAAGGAACTTTCTTGTCATCTGTTTTCCTTGCCAGTGGCCCTGCTGCAAACATGTCCTCACATGTTTAAGCGTTCTAAATTATTCAGTAACATGACAACAACATTCTATGCCAACATCTTATCTGTTATGGGCTTATAAGAGGACTTTTTAGTTTGAATTAAATAATGTACCAGAAATGGATGAAGAGTCAATATTCATGAGAAGAAAGAGTTTGTTACTGGTGTCTGCCTTACAACTTTGAAATATCAGGACCGAGGAGATGGCTCAGCATGCAAAGGGGCTTGCTATGCAAGCCTGATGATTCAAGTTCAATTCCTAGAGCCCACAAAATAAAACCAGATGCAATGGCCTGCCTTTGTAATCCTAGCATTCCTAAGGTGAGAGAGGAGATGGCAACAGACAAATCAGCCCAAAAGCATGCAGGCCAGCTAGCCTAGGACCAACTCTTGGAAACTGTCCTTTGACCTCCACAAGGACACCATGACAGGCATGCACATTCACATGCATGCACATACTTCCCCTCCCCCACCGACACATACACAGTTTAAAAAGTCTCTAAGATGAGAACCTGGGAATACCATAAGAATGAGAAAGGTCATGGCAATGATGGCAGTGAAGCCAATTATTACTGTTGAGAGTGATCCTGGCTTCATCATCAAACAAATAGGACAGGCGGCCATGTGCAGGCATTTAATCCAAGTCAGATAGGCTTACATTCATACTTAGGCCCTTTGAGTAACTGAAGGAATATGTTCTATGAGCATAACATATATGAACTCTGAAGTCTAAGAAGAACTGCATTTAGTAACTCATTTTAATTATATTTTTCTGAATTCAAAGAAAAGAAATAAAAAGGACAGATATGACTGCTTCTAGGTATGGTGGAAGGAAACGTTTATTGTAGATAAAAGGAAGAGGACAGCCAGAGGCAAGAACATCTGAGAGAATCCAGAGTGAATAGGACCCTGAGCCAGGCCATGTGAAGAGAGGGAGGAGGAGTAAGAGACCAAGAGGGTAAAGGGTAGACCAGATAACCAAAACGACTTGATTATATAGGGAAGAGCAGCTAGGGGTAGGGCAGCCCAGCCTCCCAGACTCAAGAACTGTAGGGTAAGGGGTAGGGTATCCTAGCCATACCCTTGTAACAGGTAGGGACTGAGGGATGCTGGGAGAATCTGACAGCTGAGTCATTTTGATATGTTAAATACGAACTTCAATTAGCCATTTGTCCTGAATTTGAGACCTAACATTTCCAAGTTTTTGAACCTGTGTGTTTGGGATGAATGTCAGAAGCAGGCAAGAAAAATTGAAAATTTGTGAACTAGCTTTCTGCTTAAGCTTGAGAAAGCCAATGTTTATTTGGTTGAGTACAGTCTATTGGGGTTTGATAGCACATATTTAGTGATGGTTAATAAATGAGGAGTTTGGAAGTTTCAGGTTTGTCACTTGAAATGTACGACTTCAGAATCTTTTTTAACCAGCATTTTTGGATAGTAAACTAGCAGGCTTTGTGGAAAGGGAAGGTTTATATGAGGCCTTTAACCTGCCACTTAGGCCTTACCCCAGCTGACAGCCCAGTTATTTTAGGGTTGAAATAAGGCATTTTTCTTAATATGTTCTTTTGTGCTGCCTGGCTAAAGTTAAGAGCCAAGGCAGGAAAAAAGTATTGGGTAAAAAAACTGTTTTGTTTTTTTTTTCATACCCCACCTAACCCCCAAGTTTACACTAAGTTAATCTGGCCCAGTCACCTGAATCTCTGTTTGTTGTTTTTCTCTCTGCCCTGGCTGTTTTTTTAATTACTTGTTTTTGTCAACCTAACACAGTGAGATTTGTCTGAGAAAAGGGAACCACAATTGAATGAATATATATATATATATATATGTGTATATATATATATATATATTCATAAGATTGGTGTGTAGGCCAGCCTGTGGGCATTTTCTTAATTAGTGATTGATGTGGGCAGACTCAGCCCATGGCGTGAGGTGCCATCCATTGGTAGTTGGTCCTGGGGTATATAAAGAAGCAGGCTGAGCAAGCCAGGAAGAGCAAGCTTGTAAGCAGCATTCCTTTATGACATCTGCTCCAGTTCCCAACTCCAGGTTCCTGCCCCACTCGAGTTCCTTGAAGGACAGACTGAGACAAGGAACTATAATCTGAAATAAACCCTTTCCTACTCAAGTTGCTTTTGGTCAGGCTGTTTTATCACAACAATAGAACGCCTCACTGTGACAATAATCTATAAACAAAGGGGTCAACTCAGATGCTCTGAGTACCCTCGCTTCCTGAGATAATGCTGGATGGGTCAGTGAGCACCCAGAGGCCCAGCCTTAGGTCTAAGCAAACCTGGCTCTTGCCTAGCCCCTCTACTTCCCTACTAGAGACCTGACAGGCAATTAATTATACACCCTCTGCCTTGCCTCCCTATCAGCTAACGTGGCCCAACAGTTTCCACCTCGTTGGACCATTGTGATGGCTCAGGAAAGCAGTGCAGTGTGGGACAAAGGGTTTTATAAGTACCTATCATTTAATTCCCATGACTACATCAGAAAGCCCAAGCTGTCATTATCCCCATTTTACAGAGGAGGAAATGAGGCTTACGAGGGAAGCCCGCATTACCTGGCAAACATGTCTGAAGCTGGAGTAAAGCCAGGTTGAGGCTGTACTTTGACCACTGTGCAGTCCTGCTGGATACACTGGTCCGTGTTCCCACATGGATGGGGAACGAAAACATATACTCTAGTTTCTAAACTGTCCGTCCCCCGCCCCCATCCACCCCACCCCATCATCCCCATTTTTGCCTGAAGTTTGTGCCTCCAACTACAAGAAGTCCAAAAGGTCAGAAAGCCAGCCTCCTCTCTGTGCCCTTGGTGCTTGGTAAGCAGAAGGGACTAAATAAAAAAGGAAAAAAAAAAAGTCACCCTACCCTGAGGCTCTCACAGTTGACTTATATAGTCAAAACGAAGGGGATCCTTGTTAGTGGCTGGAGTTAAAAATCCCAAAGTGCAGTCAGCTGAAACCTCAGCCAGATGTGAGTGTGTGGCCACTGGTCATGCATTTCTCTTTGCTGAATTCCATACAGCCAAGGCAACTGCCTGGCCTCGCTGAAGATCCACAGGGGAAAAAAGTTATGTGCACATGGATGAAAAAAAATTGTGTGAGCAGAGTCCTCCTTCATGGTCAGGAATGCCTGTTTCAGCCGTGTTTACTCCATGGGCGTCCCTCCATGAAATACGCCATCCATCTTCTCGTGGGGAAGACCCGCCCTCCTCTTCCTTATTGGCTGTTTGTTTTATTAAAATGACACAGTATCTTAGCGGATAAACTACCTGGATGAAAAGTCATGAACTCACAAAAGCACATTTATTTCAGCAAATAAGTATCATTGGTCTTTGGGGCTATTGTAAATCTGTAATAGAATCTTAAGTTGTCATGAAGCCACCCTGGGTCCCTTCCCCCTACTGTCCTAAGACTTCTGGGAACAGGTTGCGAGGAAGATATCCTAACGGGTTTTGCCGTTTTTCTTTAGAGGGCATAGAGACTAGAAGCTCAGGCTTTGAGGGGCTCACCGTTTGATCTTACAGGTGCAGTTCTCCATTCTCTGTATATTCTTATCGCAGACTGCTGGGGTAAAGTCCAGCGATTTGCCCTATAGTTTCTTCTTGGCAGAGAGTACAATGACTTTATCATTTTTCTGATTTGAGGCATGTGTTTTTTAGAGGTAAATGCTTGGAATGACTGAAGTATCGAAGAATTCAGCTTTCAAATAAAACCTTCCTGCTAGGTCCTGGAAGAGTAGAAGGGGTAATGCTCACAGGCTGTGGTGGTACACCCAGCTTTTCTCCCAGTTTTGCCTGTTAACCCTTCAGTCCTTCCCCAGATGCTACAAGGTGTGCTGTTAGGACCATCCCGAGTAAGCAAACAGGAGCACTGAGGTATGGTTTAGCTGCTGAGTGTTATTTCTACCATTCAAAACTAGGCAAGTGGCTGGAGGTGTTCTGAGGTAGTTCTGCCTAGCTTGGGGTAGGCCCTAGGTTATATCCCTAGTAATGCAAGAAAAAAATTAGGAGGAGGAGAAGGAGAAAGGGAAGGAGAGTGGGAAAAAGGAAGAAGTAGGTGAGGGAAAACTGTTTTTTTTGTGTGTGTGTGTGTGTGTGTGTGTTTTTGTTTTATTTTTTGAGCTTTTATGCATGTTGCCATTTCAAACCATAGGGTGATGGAATAGAACCCACTTGTTCCTTTTATTTTTCTTTTAAATGAGACACACAGTGGGCTGCTGACTTTCACCAGGGAGATGATGAAGCCTTATTCAAGGGCTCTAAACAATAAGCCAGAACTTCTTCATGCCATGTAGAAAGGTCTGGCAAAGAATGCTGCATAAACTGCGCTCCCCCTGGTGTCCAGAGGGAGCCCATGGGGGCCTTTGGGCAGGTCCAGGGAAGGGGCTGGGGCTTCATTTCCTCTGCTCCTGAGCTTGAGAAATGAGGAGCAGCTGGGAGCGAGCGCAGGGCTTCTTTCCTCATCTGGTTTTGCTCTCAGGGCTCGCAATAAGTCTGACACAATTCAGCGACCAGTTGGGACCCTCAATGGCCACAGTTATTAAAATTTCTAATTTCCTAAAATTTCTCCTGCCCCCCACTCCTGTCCATTCTGCCACACCCGGGCCTTCTGCCAGGGTGTCTGGTTTTTTCACAATTTATGTTACGGTTCGTGTAATCCCTATTTCCCTGTCTTTTATGCTGGCTGCTGGCATTTGTTCTATGGCAGTGTTGCCATGATACTATCAGCTCAGTTTCTGAGAGCTAACTTTGGTGGCTTTCAGAAATGTAAGATCGCCTGGAGCATTCAAGGAACCCGTGCTTGCATTTTGTTATTTGACAATGTTGTACCACCCGTTCGAAAAGTATTTCAGTCATGGCTGCCTATTGCTCTCACTTGGAGAACTGAAAACCCATCCCCAGAAAGTCTGAATCATTTCTCTTAAGGTGGAGCTCAGGCATCAGTATTTTTTACATGAGGTCATCATTGAGAAACACTGGGCCAAATTCATCTTTTGGCTCAAAATTGAATACCAAAACCCAGAAAGGTCTTAGCTCAGAAATCTGTAAAATTCATTGAAATGGCTAATTATAGTTCCCATGACATGTCTCTTAAAATGTGGAAAAGAAGCTTTTAGTATGTGACCACATTTATTGACAGACTAAGAGAAAGGGTGAAGTTTCATGGTCGTCCCACAGCCAAAGCCTTTCCTGGCTGAAAAGGCTCAGTTCACCTAGAGACCAAGCCAAATTAGAGCAAAGAGAAGCGAGCATTTTGAGGACACTGCTGGCCACATCCTCAGTGCCCCAGGCATCAAAATTTGTATGTGGCTTAGGACAAAGCAGAGCTGTGGTCACTGGGCTGGTTTGGGGACACATCTGGACTTTCATCTGTAAAGCGGTAACAACTGCCTTGCAGGTCTGTTTACAGTGCACACTGCAGACTGTATGTGAAAACCCCAGACCTGCTCGCCCATTGCAAGACGGCGATGCCATCCTTTGCAATGGTCTGGAATACCCCAGGAGAGTGAAGGGTTGCCATCCTTTGCAATGGTCTGGAATACCCCAGGAGAGTGAAGGGTTGCCATCCTTTGCAATGGTCTGGAATGCCCCAGGAGAGTGAAGGGTCCCTCCCTCATTCTCACGGGCAGGTCTTCCTGTACTTGTGGTGCTGGTCAATGTGGAGATTGTGATCTTGCCGAGATGTAGACAAATGACTCTCCCCACGCCAGACAGATGGTAAAGAAAACCAGCGATCTAGGGAGTCTGTCATCTGTGCTTAGAGCACATAGCACAGACACAGAGCATGCGCAGGACTCTTGACCTAACCTGTTTATTTACCAAAAGCCTATCGCAGTCAAGGCCATGCAGCATGGGATTCTCCCCAGAAACCTAGCATCTGTCACTCTCCCTGTCCTTCAGAACCTAGTCAAAGATGTTTCTGCACCCAAGAACAACAGACACCCCCACCCCGAGGTCCAGATGCCAGGGTGTAGAACTGGAAATCTGTACTTCAAAAGAGAAAGAAGGAGACAGCGAAAGTGAGAACCTGCAGTGGCGGCCACTGGCAGCAAGCAGGGCTGGGATGGAGGAAGTAGAAGCTTGGAGAACACCATGGCACCAGGACCTACCAGAGAATGGCAGTCTTAGAACAAGCAAAGGGTGTGGTCAGTCTGCGGGGGTGTCCTGGAGTCAACAATCCCGGCTATGGAACCAGAGGTCACGTGAGCTGCCTGCAATGGCCAGAGCTCATGTGAGCTGCGTGCGATGGCCTTTAATACACTTTCCTCTGAGATTCTGACAAAATCCTTTGTCGAGTCCTTTGCTCTGTGACTTTATTCAGTAACCATTGGCTAAGTACCTACCACTAGCCAGGGGTTTGGAGCTAAGAAGCAGGAAGAACTGCCCTGACTGGTGGACAATACAGTCTGGGGGCCGAGAAGATCATTAAAAAATAGACACTGGATATGTTGGTAGCTTTAACTGTATTAAAAAACAATTGATCTTTTTAATTGTACTAAACTCCCAGCACATCTTCCTCCCAGATCCTCTCCTGATTCACCTAAGACAGTGGTGTTATCTATTTACATAGAGAGTTTACTGTGTGCAGACTGTGTCATCTTGCCTAAACAGTATCTCTGCTTGTTTAAAAAAACATATTAATTAAAATCACAGCTTGCTGCAGAGAGTAAGGAGATAATGCTCCTCAGCTCCTTAGAGACATGCTCAGCAAACAGTAAGCGGCCAGCACTGATTAGAATGCTGCAATGGCTGGGCCCGAGCACGGTAGATGTGCAGAGGCAGATGCTGTAGAAAAATGGCTTGGCTAATTTATTGCCCTGTTCCCTGCCTCCTCCCTTCCCGTGGAGAGTTGTTCCCGAGTTCCACACCCTGTGTGCAGGTCAGCCAAGCTGTTCAGCGGCCGTCAGTCCCTGAATTCTTCTCTCTGGCCTCCATCAACAGAGAATAGAGGAGCTGGGGCAGCCAACTACTCTGTGTTTGGTTGAGCAGGCAGGCTGGCAAGAAGAGCGTTTTCCTGCTCCAAAAGATATTAAGAGCAGTCAGGGGTCGAATAGCCTGTTTCTATCAGTAAACTCATCAGCCCTCATCATGAGGCCAGGAGAGTCTCTTTCTAGGGTAACCTTTTCTTCTTGGGGCTTGTGCTCTTCTTAACTCTGATATCCTGTCTTGGTTTTGATAAGGGGTAGCGTTAATAAGTTGCAGTGGTTAATCTTCGTTCGAGCCCTCCTAAGCATGTAAAGACTCTCCATCACGCTGCCTTCCCACCATCAGCCAGAGAAACACCAACACTGAATGTGCATCTCTGAATCCAGAACTTTGGACCAAAACTAGATTCAAGGGCATAGATTTGGAAGGATGGCATTCTACGGCACGGCCAGAAAATATAGACTTCCAAAGTTGGAAAACACCATGAGCTCTCACAAGCCAACTTTGCTATCCAATGGACAACTTCTAAGGAACCCAAGAAGGGCCCGTCCACCTCCAGGGATGCTGTGGACTCCACAACTCCCACATCACCTGTTGATGCGAGGGCTCGTAGGTGTTTAGAAATGTTAGGGAACACAGTTTCTAGACAATCATTTGCTTTCCTCTGGCATATCTAAACCATAGCCATCACTCTCTTCATCTGGCACAAACCAAAGCCATTTATTCCTCCTCCAAAAACACAGATCTTTTTTATTTCCTTTGAATTTTCTTTTTCTCTGACCCAACTTTCCTGTTTGGTTTTTTTTTTTTTTTCATTTGTTTTGCCTCTCTTGTGCCATAAAAATCTATAAACCTAGCAAACTGTTTTCACCCCAGGAAACAGCTGAGGAAATTGTCTATTTCTAATGACAATGGGGTCAATGGGAAGTCTACAGCACAGTCCAGACTAGTGGAAAACCTAGTTTTCAAGTCAGTACTTGGCTTTGGAGGACTCCTGGCTCCTTGAAGCCAAGTGCTGAAAAAAGACACATGTTTCCCATTCTCACCTGACATGGCGCATCTTTAGGTTCCGTGCTGGAGATGCTGAAGCTGAGAAGCGTGAGAAGAATGTCACTGCCTAAAATTACACCAGCGTAAGGACACATGGCGAAGCGAAGCCAGCAATGCATGGGACTCTTTAGTTTGTAGTTAGGGAATTATAGTCACTCTCATTGGACAGATTCTCATGTAGCAGTGTAGTTACGAGTCTCAAAAAACTTCCAGATATATTTTCCACCATTTCCCACCTTGTTCACTGTTCTGGTAGCAGAGACTTGTTTTTACCCAAAGGGGATACTATAGGTTCTTTCCAGTGTTTACCCACCATTTTTTCTATTGAGAATTTATCTTATGTTCTGAGTAGAGTGGGTCCAGGGCATCAGCACTGTGAGGCCTGAGTGGCAAAAACAAGGAAAGTTGGGGGAAAAAAAAACTTTAGTAAATTACGCAGGGTAAGTGTTTGGCGGTGGTCTTAGAACCCAGAGCTCTGTCCCTAAAACACATGATTTCAGTTACCCCGAATATTATCGGTAAGGGCCAGGCATGGTAGTGTATCTGGAATCCCTACATTCCTAAGTGGGGGGGGGGTGGTGGTGAATTTCTGTAGAGCAAAACCCTGTCTCAAATCAATAATAACAAATTATGATGGTGATGATTATGGTAAGGGTAGGATCCAGAAATATATTCATCCTGAATGTGTCTTGAACCACTGTGTCGTCTTTGTGGCTGCGATTCAGAGGTCTTAGTTCCCAAGTGGCAGTGCTTTTGTCTGCCTCCCATTGGGATACAGAGCCGCTCCAGGTTTCTCTTAACAGGGAGTGAGTGTTAGTAAGAAGCCTTAAAAGTTAAGCTTAAAAAAATGCTTAGTTAGACTCCCTAGTGGGGTAGTTTGAATGTAGTTGCCCCCCACTGCCCTATAAACTCATAGAGAGTGGCACTATTAGAAGGTGTGGCTTTCTTGGAGTGGGTGTGGCCTTGTTGGAGGAAGTGTGCCATGTGGGGGTGGGTTTTGAGGTTTCCTATGCTCAGGATACCACCCAGTGTCTTAGTCAACTCCCTGTTGCCTGCAAGATGTAGGCCCCTCGGCTACCTCTCTAGCACCATGTCGTCTGCCTGCAAGCCACCATGCTCCTTACCATGATGATAATGGATTGAACTTCTAAAACTGTACATGAGCACCAATTAAATGTTTCTTTTGTAAAAGTTGCTGTGGTCATGGGGTCTCTTCACAGCAATTACCCTAAGATACCTCCTGTCCCTTGTCGTTTGTACCTTTGAGTAAGACTTTATGAGATTCAGTCCCTTCACTTGGAAGACTATCAATCTCCCAGACTTGGGTTTTGAATTCTTATATATTCACCAAATTCTGAGCATCATGAATGTGCCAAGCATTTGGAAAATTGGTATATGAAAGAGATTGGAGTCGCTGCCTTTTGTAGAGTCTCTAGGCAACTATGACTAGGGATGGACTCTCCTAGGAGGCTGTGCAGAAAGGTAAGGGTACATCTGCCAGTTGAAGATGGGGGAGAATTTCAAGCTGGAAAAGTCTTCCTTGGAGCTGGAGAACAAGATCAAATGGCAGCTTATCATGTATGTAGAGAAGTCACAGTAGGGACAAAGAGAGCTAGCCCCACATGAGAATGTCTAGTTCATGTTGAAACGTGGCACTGGCCACTTGCAAAGCACAGCTCAGGGCTTAGTCTTCTCATCAAAGGCAAGACTCACACCCCAGCCCAGTGAGGCTTGCTCCATTTCCACAAGATAGCAGCCTTTATCCCCCCACACAGCGGCATTCTGGGTGTCTGATGAAAAACATGTCAGCTGTGTTTCCCCTGATTTCCCACATCTCCCAAGGCACAGACCTTCCTCCCTCTCTTCCTTTTCCATTTCCTCTACCTCCTGGCCTTGTAGATTGGGCAGCAATTTCAAAAAATTTCCTGAAGTTGACTGATGACTGAACATGGGTGTCTGGAGTCTGCCCTGCCTTGTCGGGGCCAGGGGGAGGCATTAAATGAAGAAGGGGCGTCTATAGGTTATTGTTCAGTAAGCTCCTTTGTTTCCAATGTTTTGCTCTTTAGATATTTTGTTGACTACCCTTAAAAATATTCCTGGTGGATTAAGAGGCTGTGTAATAATCCCCCACATTAACCCTTTTGATGTTTCTCAGTGGCTCACCCGAAGAGCACGGAGGTGGGGTGAGGTATGGGAACTCTGGCCATGGCAGGTATGGGAAGAAGAGGAAGTTGTTTGCAGTGGCGATTGACACCTGTGTTCCCTTTCTGCCAGGAAGCAGGCTTTTTCTAGTTTCTTCATTTGGTGTCCCAGCTCCACAGGGTCTTCCTTTCCCAAAGCACCACCTTGCACTTCCTTTGTGGGGAAGAGCCGGTTGCTTGGACCCTATTCACGTGAGAGCTCTTCAGCACACTTGACCCTGACTGGGGTTTAAACTAGGAACCGACTTTATTTTAGGTGGGTGATTAAATAAAGATGTAAAGGAAAAGGGGAGTCTGTTTCCAGAGATAAACGAGATAGATTAGACCCTAGTGCTCTCTTTAGTTTTAAATTCTAATTGAACAAAAAAAGAATACACGATGTTGAGCCGAAAGGACCTACCATAATGGGATCCTTTGGACATAGAAAACTCTAGAACAGAGGAGACAGAATTGGGGTCTTAGCTCCAAAATAAGCAGAGGACTTTTCTGTCCACCAATGAACTTAGGAGTCCTTTATCTCACTCTCTATGACATCACCTGTTGTCATTTCCCTCAGAATATTCATCATTGTATGAGACTATGGTGTGTAGTTTTCATGTGTACATTCAACATCTGGTCAACCTTCCCTGGTACCAAATAGACACCTTAAATCCAAAGCGATCTTATGACGGGCTCAGCATTCTCAGTCTATAGGACAATGTCTGTTGTATGCGGAGTGCTCAGTGATCAAATGGAGTGCGTTTCCATACATAATGAAAGTTAAACTTGCTTGCCATCTCTTTCATCGCGGTCCAGGTACTCTAAGCACTTTAGGCACACTAAGGCACTTAATATTCACGATAAGTACATGACATAGGCATAGATTTCCTGATTAATAAGCCAAGGTAGAGGTGTGCTGCCGCGCATGTTAAAGTACGGTGATGGAGCAAAATACATTGTGTGCTAACCTAAATTCGTAATTAGCAAGTTACATTAAAATGCCTATGCAGATCAACCAACCAAGGCACAGAGAAGCAAAATAATTTGCCTCGGGCCAACAACAAACAAGTGCCGGTATAAGGATTCCGTCTCAGACTTGCTGGCTCTAGAAACCGCATCTTTAGCCTCTATATTGGCATTCCTTGCGACATGTTTTTATTCCAAATGAAGTGTTAGTGATGGCACCCAAATCAACAAACAGAACTCTCTCACAGTGAAGCGTGATGGGCTTGGCTCAAGAACTTGAGTCATGCACATATGCCCATGTGTGTGCACAGAAGTAGAGACAATCTGGCAGTGTGGATATTCTCTCGTGCGGAGCTCTAGGTCCCCAGGAGATGCCCCTGTTTCTCTTTACACCTCCCGCCTCAGACAGTGCCCATGAAGAAAGCAAAGAAGGCATCTTTTTTCATCCATAAAGACCCTGCCACTCTGTGCACAGTGAGCAAGGCAGATTAATAATTCTGGTCCTTTCGAATTATGACCATCTTGAGCCCAGTCAGCAGTGGAACTGCCAGTGTTGGGGAGGGGACCCAGAGCAGGGGAACGAGTGAGGGCTGTTCAAGCTTGCCAGGTCTTCAAGGATTTCTCCAGAGTCATCACCCAGAGAGGAGGCACTCTGAGCCCCTCTGTGGTCCTCTTTGCTCATGCGTCTTCAGGTGTCGGTGATAGCATCTTGCTCTTTCCTGTTGTTGATAAGAAGTTGTTCTGCCTATAAAGAAACACCAGAGCTCCAAATCTTGTAGCTAGGGTTCTGCCTATAGAGAATGAATCTGTCATCATGACACTTGGATCAGGAAGGATTCCCAGACAATGAATAGGGCACGGTGACTGATAACGTTGTGGGGACATCATTTTCTCAGACGTTGATACTGTTTTATATGTGTGGTCTTGCATTTCCTGTCCTATCCTTGTAGAATGGCAGGCAGGTTTCCACACGAATGTCATTTAAGTGTTATTCTCCCATATGGCCCCCTCCTGGACAGTGATCAGTTTCTTTTAAAGATGTCATTTTTAGCAAAACATTAATCATGTTATTTTCCTCTCAGATTACTTGATCAGATTCGTGTGGGTGCAGAAACCAAATAAAGTGGCCATTTTTTTAAATGGGAAAGTCAAAATAAATCCATATCTCCTTACTCTATACTTTACTCTTTATTAAGGGGAATGTTATAAATTATGTATTACTATATCATTTTGACACTTTTTATTTTAAAAATGATTCTGAGTTACATATCCATTCTTGTTATCATTTCTGGAAAGTCTTAGATGACCCCAATTCCCCCCAGTCCGGCTGCTGTAAGTCCTCGAGAGTCCTCACCTGTGAATCTTGTCTTATTGCCTCAGGTGCCTCCCTACTAATATGAACTGGTTTCATTTTCCATAGATGGCTAGCCTAATGACCTGTCCTTTGAACTCTTTTCTCATCTGACTTTCTTGCTCTGGACCAATTTCCTTTCTGAATTTTAGTCCATCTGCAATATATTTCTTTAATTCTACATTTCACTTCTTGTATGCTTCAGAAGATTACGGTGCCCCTTTCTAGAAGGTAAAAGAGTTTTACGGCTGAGCTCTATGCCAGTCAGAAATGCAATTGCTTACAAGAAAATAAACCATTGATAATGATTTCTCAGTTCAATAGGCTTTTTTTTATATTTCCTATATACTCTGCCTTATGCTCACTTATCCTATTTCGTACTTTCTTCTCCATGTTGAAAAGGGATCCATGGTTTTGAAAAGGGCAGAAGGGGTAATAATTTGAGAAGTAGCTGACATGTGTTGGCCACTCCTTGTATACCAGACACTAGGAAGCACTTGCTATCTACCTAAGCCAGTAGGCAAGTATTGACAACATTTCAGCATTTTGTCATCCTGAAAAATGGGTCATCTCCCATGTTGGCTAGCTTTATGTCGACTTGACACAAGCTAGAGTTATCTGAAAGGAGGGAACCATATTTGAAAAAAAAAATGCTTCTCTGAAATCCGGCTGTTTGGCATTTTCTTAGTTAGTATCAATGTGAGAGAGCCTCATCTATTGTGGGTGGTACCATCCCTGGGCTGATGGTCCTGGGTTCTATAAGAAAGCAGGCTGAGAAAGCCATGATAAGCAAGCCAGTAAGCAGCTCCCCTCCATGGCCTCTGCATCAGCTCCTGCCTCCAGGATCTTGCCCTGTTTGAGTCCTTGCCCTGTCTTCCTTCGGTGATACACAGTGCTGTGGAGGTGTAAGTCAGACAAACCCCTTCCTTCCCAGCTTGCTTTTGCTCGTGGTGACTCATCACAGCAGTAGAAACCCTGGCTAGGACACCTTCTGCCTGCTTCAGATGGCGAGCTGTGGTTCCCACTGTAACCAACCGTTCTTTCTTCAGCTCATTATCATGTCTCTTTAGAAGTCTGTCATCATCTGTCTATATTTATTCTGGCTTAGGGGTTTTGTTTTGTTTTGTTTTAAACGTAGCCACTTCAGCTTCTTACGCCATAGGCTCTTTTGCTTTTTTAGAAACCCATTCATTCACGGTGCTTTCAGTTAGAAACCCATTCATTCACACACAGCCGCATTCCAGATCGGTGTACACCAGTTGACAAGGTTCTTCTCTAACTCTTGGCAGCCCACCTGAGAGTTCTAAGCCATGCTATGTTCATCAGTTCAGACTGGTGAGCCAAGCTTTCTGAGAAAACTAAAAGAAAAAAAAATGTCCAACAACCTGTCAACTACGCATGCCAAAAGAGTCGAATAAAACCAACACATCACCATTGAGCAATAAAATCGCAGGATTGCAGAACTGGGTGAAACTTTAGAACCATCTGTTACCATTTCCTCTTCGCCATTTCTTCAGTTTAATGTGCTATTCTTTTGTTTATGTATGGCGGTATTTTTCGATACTGAGATATCCACACGAGTCTCTTTACTGGAGAAAAGAAAATGAAGTGCAATGGCACTCAGCTTGCGGCCAGACACCATGTTTGTGTCATTAGCTTGCAGCATCCTCACAGAGCCCATGCCAGAGGCTGTCTGCTGGGGGTCAGGCTGTGTGCATCGCTGGCCTTGGCCAGGTGTGGCTACACACAGGTCAGGAGTCACAGGTTAGACACTAAACATGCCCAGAAGCCTTAGTCTATGAATCAGGTTGTTGCCATGGAGCTTTCTTATGCTGAAGGTCACCTGGTTGAGAATTAGTATCCATTGGAAGGTGCTGGATGCCTTGGGTTTTGACTTCGGTGTTTACAGTTCCATTGTGTCTTTTTTCCATCTCATGGTGTGTATCTTAAGCATAGAAGAGTAGCAGATCCTAGATCTGGGGCTGAAGAGCTTTGAGAGGGTTTAGGGCTCAGCACTGAATGATCTTATCAAACGGTAGGAACGCATCCTTAGTAAGTTAATTCGCATTTTAAAGCATCTTGTTATTTGCCTCCATCACTATAAGAATTCCATCTTTGGGTGAGTATATTGATTTATGGTGTTCAAGTAATTGTCTTTCCTGGATTTCTCCAATATATTTTTATATTTTTAGGCTTGTGTGGACTAATAAAAAGGTTCTTGAGAGACATAAGAGCAAAGATATGAACTGAGACTCCATCATTCATAATAGCCACTGTAACATTGCTCATGGTATTATAGTTCTAGCCTTAATTCAAATTACTATCTTAAAGAAAGAAGCCAAACACACACACACAGACAGAGACAGAGAGAGTCAGAGACAGAGAGAGACAAAGACAGAGAGAGAGAGACAGAGAGAGAAAGAGAGATGGGGTGAGTCAGTTTTTTAATGTTCAATATGAGAACATACAATTGACATTGTAACTTCTGTATCAAATCATAATTTAACCTATATTTAGTTTAGTTCATCTAAATGAAAGCCCCAAACTGACAACATATCCGTGTTTTCCTTTTTCTATTTTAAAAACTTGTTAAAAATTCTTATGTATGGGTGTTTTGCCAGCGTGTGTGTTTGTGTAGCATGTACATGCATGTGCATGGGGGCCAGAAGTTAATTTAAAATAAAAGTTATTATTTATATTATAGTACATAAAATTGAGTCTCGTTTCAAAAACACAGACCTAGACTATCAGCCTATAAACATTTTTCTTTCTCTTTCTGAACGTTTTGTAAGACTATATTTCTGAAAAGGTGGTGAGATAATAAATAGAAAATACTTTGCAAGTTTTTCTCAAATCAGAGAAGTAAAGAACATCTGCTTCCCCCCGAGTGTTATTATATGAGAGGAAAATCAGAAGGCCAACTTGTCTACAATACATTTTAGCTATGATTTCTTTGTAAGTTCTGTGTGGAGTGCAATGAGCAGGCATGTGCAGGGCCCATACCTGGCCCTGAAGCCTCATGTTGAGCTCTATGAGACTGCCTAGCATTTGTTTCTCTGCCCTGAATCAGGACCAAGCAAGAGATAAGCTTGTTGGCTTTGATCTTATCTTTGTTTTCCTCTTAGTGTTGTCTAGAATAAGTCTGGTATTCTGATGTAAGCATGGCTTTTCCTTAGAACTTATCAGAAGGCAATGATACAATATTTCTTTAAACAAATATTCTGTACTGATATCATCGGACAGTCATTTACTCTGTATTAGGAATCAAACATTTTAGAAATATTAACATTTGTTTCTCAAAAATTAACATTGAGAAATATATGTAAATTCAATCAAAGGAGCATATTTTGACTTTTCAAAGTTCTTGGATGATAGGAGCAAAGACATTCATCACCCCTGAACACTTGCTTCTCATTAGAACTTGCACAATGGCCTCAGACGTGGGCTCCAGGTCTCAGCAAACTTCTGGTGATCATCGAGGACAAACAGCTAGGTGTCTCTGAGCAGGCAACTCATCAGCTGCATAGGGAGATGTGGTTCCCTACTTTGTTCAGTGAGAGCACACAACAGTGTTGCAAACAAGGTTTCTTAGACACCTCAAAGCATTTCCAGCTGAGGCCAGCACTAGTGCTGTAGAGGTAAAATAGCTGCCCCTAAGTCCTGCCCAAGTCCACTGGGGCTCCCTCCTGACTGTCCTGTTCTGCTTTTGCAGAAACATGATTGTTCATACACACATGCATGTGTGCGTGCATGTGTGAGCACACACTCACTCACATCCATAAGGACGTCATGAGGATCATTTCCTGCAATGAAATGATATGGGAGCTTCATGGTTTTATTCTTAAAGTCAATGAAAACACGTCCATCACAGTTCAGCTTCAACCATGGACTCAGAGGAGACCAAGACCGTGGTGATAATGATGAAAAACTGACTTCCTGTCTTCCAAAAAATAGCAATGCCAAAATAACAGTGTTACCAGCCACTAACCCAAACTACAAATGCTTGGATCTTCATTTGATGACTTGGGTAAAATGTTCTTTTCTGTTGTTTCCATCCAATGAGTGCTGGTGGCAAGATAAACAAAGGAAAATTACACTGAGCTGTTTTACCTTTCTGTCACCCTAAGAAAGAGCTATGGGAGCAATTTTCATATACTAAGATGTATAAATGGAATTAATTACAAAACGAGCCCTAAAATAGGGGTGTATTCAACCACACACCTCTGGCAAGTGAACGCCATGCGTGTCTTCTCTAAGATGGCGGTTCTTACCCAACTTCCTAGAGAGGCCCACCCATGTCTGAAGTGTCAAGAGAAAGCTGTTTTTCCCTGCGGCTCATCAGTCACTGCAGCAGTAGTCTTGAGTAGAGTTTATTTTTTCCCCCAAAGATTCATTGAGTTGTTTTACATTTTATAGCATTTCCCAACTCCAAGTCCTTGGAAGAGCTCTGTTGAGGTTCCATTCAGATCACTGGTTCCTCCAAATGGTCAACAAGTATCAGCCTACAAAATATCCTCCTAGCCATTGCTATATCTTGTCATGCAGTTAGGGGTATAAACTCCTAGAGTTTGCTGTGGACATCTTGAAAGATAGCAACCTCCAGTTAACAATAATTAGAACCTTGGGGAGATTAGATTATCTGCCCCTGACAAGTATCATAGAACCCATGGCCTGATGGTTAAGTAGTCTAGAGTAGGGATGCAGAAATGAGTTGAAGGGTTGGGATAAATGAGCCCCCATTAGGTGGCTGCTGCAGGGGCCGTGTTTGGCTAATGAAAGGCAGGCCTTCCATTTCAAGGGGGAAATCACGAAAAGTTGGGCTTAGGTGATGGATGTGACTCAATAAAAGAATTTGGGTTTAACTTACACAGGCAACATTTTAAATCTCCAAGGGAAGAAAAAAATGGGAAGAGAGGAAGAAAAGGGAAGAGAAAGGAAGCAAACATGACGAGAAGAAAAGCATATTGGCTACTTAACTCATCTGTGGGCCAAAATCACTGATAAAATTAACTTAAAGAACAAAGGGTTTATTTAGTTCATAGTTCCAGGGTGGTGGTTCTTCGCTTGCAGATCCCAGCTCCTGGGCAAACCTCTACCTCCAAAAATATCCATATTGTGTTTAATAACAGTAGTGAAATTAGAGTTAAGAAGTAACAACAAAAATAATTTTATGCTTGAAGGTCATCATCCCATGAGGACCTCTATCAAAGGTTGAGACCACAGGTCTAGGGCATGAAGCCAAACGTGGCAGCCACGGCATGGCAGCAGGAAGCAGAGAGCAGTGACTGTTTCTGCTTGACTAACTTTCTCTCTTTCATTCAGTCCTTTAGTCTGGGATCCCAGCCCCTGGAATGGTGCTGCCTACGTTTGGGTGCATCTTCCACAATGAACCTCATCTAGATAATCCCTTACAGACATGCCCGGGGTTCTCCCCCAATCCTGCAGTGATTCCAGTCTAACCAAGTTTACAGTCAAGTGTCGTGGGGAGGGCAAAGGAAGGCTGAAGAGGGAAAGGGAGTCTGGATTGGGAGGATTCCATGATCCGGATGGACCTTCTTGGAAATGTCCATTGTTGAGAAAAAAAAAAAGCAACATGGACCCAAAAGGATCTAATACATCACCAACATCACATCACAGCTTTGCGGTGGGGGGGGGGGGGCATGCTCAGAACAAAGGCCTCCTGGCTTCCAGCTAAGTCCTTATTCTGCCTATAGGCTTGCCCTCTGACACCAATGGCAAGGCCACAGAAGGGCCGGCACTCTTTTCTGTTGGAGAAAGCCAAAACAAAACAAAACAAAATCCAAAATTTCCAAATACACTTTGAGTGAGGCCCTTTGTTGCCAGCTACAGCATTTTCTCTACAAGAAATGAAAGAGTAAGCTACGCCAACATGAAATAAGAGCTATCTTAGAAAGCGGGCTGGGCACCGTCACCTTTCCTTCTTATCACACACGGTAGCCTGATGCCTTCGGGGTTTCTCCTCCATCCTTTCCTTCAGTTTTTCTGACCATCAGTCCCCATCCCACAACTTTTTACAGCTAGACCATGGGAGCCACGAATACACACCCAGAAACACATCAACCCAGTGGGTAAAAAGAGGAAGAAAACATGTATATCCGTGTGTCCTGTGTGTCCCTGCATGTCCATGTCATCATGTGAAGCAAGGCGCAGAGTGCCAGAATTAGTAAGTTCCTCGCAAATAGCTAGCTGGGTGCAAGAGGGCCTCTCCTCTACCCAGTGATTGTGCTGGAACCACAAATTAGAGTCTTCATTGTTCTTTGTTTCCTTGTTTTAAGTTCAACATGAAATATATACTTTTTTGCTCTGAAAAATAAATCTGAAAACAATACATCTTGTTCATCGACATAAACCACTGTCAGTTCCTTGTGGGACCTAAGCTGATAAAAACCAGGGGGAAGCGATTTTATTGGCAATGCAAAGAATTTTTGCCTGTGGAGATTTCTTTTTTCTTTTTTTTTTTTTTTTAGTTCAACAGCAGTAAAGGTAGGGACAGAAAGCAAACAAGCCCTTAAAACTCTCTGTGCCCGCCCTAACCCCTTGTCCCAGTCCCAGGTGACATAATTAAAACAGAGTGAGAAGCTGTTAGTAATGCAACTATTTAGCTTAACTGAATCATGCATTTACCAACTTCGTTTTATTCCATTTTTTAAAAATAGCTCAAGCCGAACATTACTTTCTGTTTCACACACAAAGGCCTTTTCTGCATGGGAGCGCTTTAATACGGTCTGCCAACCGGCTTGTTAGTGTTCGGCAGGGAACTTGCTGGCCTGCATGGGGCAAGACCTACTGGGCTGCTTGATGTTCACAGATGTGAGCTTCATTCCTTCCATGGAAAATGTTGCACTGAAGGACTCATATATTAGCCACAAGCCAAGCCTGGGAAGCAAGCATCTGAGCTGGTTCACACCTCCTCTGCGGAGTTTGGAGGAAATCAGAATAAAGACCGGGGCAGATGTGGATGTGTCCATGGAACGGCTAGCACACGCGTTGAGGATCGCAATAACAAGCAGGCCTCTATGGTTCCTGTGGCCGCAGATTTGTTTCAGTCCAGAAAGAGCCTGGGAGGGGGAAGCCTGACTTTAACCTTAGTCTTTCATATTGACACTGCGCTGTCTAGGAATGGGCTTCTTTCCTCTTCCCTCTTAAGCCCCTCATCCCACACACCAAATAAACCATAGCACATGGCTCGCACCGACATTTTGGTGACTTTGTGGAAAGGATTTTTATTTCAAGATAAAGTTCTTAATACTCAGGGTCCAAAGGCTTTGCTCCAGCACCTGCGTTGAACTTGAAGACCGTATCACTTTTCTCTGGTCACGTAATTCTGGAAAGTGTGAATGCATCTAAGGATCTATTTAGCAGAGCCACAGATTTGAGCCCTGGAACTAACTAGCCTTCCTGAGAAATGCTTTAAATGCTTGCAAATTCCCAAGGGACCCTTTGGGCTAAGATTAGCATACTCGTCTAAGGTCATCAAAAGGCTGGAGCATATGGGTTGAATTTCTAGGTGTCTGTATGCCTGGCACTTCTCTTCCATTCCAAACTGGTGAGAGAAGAACACCTAATTTTCCATTGACTTTTCGTGTTCACCAATTCCCACATGACCTGTGGCCATGCTCTCTTCCCTAGTCCCCATGTCTGTGGACATGGTCTCTCTCGGCTGAACAAAATGCCGTGGCCTTGAGAAGGGTACTTACACTCCATCTATGTCTGTGTATCTACACTGTATCTGTGGATGATAGAAGTGTGTACTTCACAGCCTGATGGGAACCTCTGCATGTGACCAGGCTAGATGGATCCAGAATGAAGGAGGACTCCACTTTGCCATTACCAGGGTCACCAGTTCAGCTGGAGGCAAGTCTCTGCAGGACGGCAGCTCTGCCCTTGGCTATTCTGGTGCCATAAATGAGGACCTTGTGGAGGATGTGCCTCACTGGTCTTTGGGCTGAACAATGGCCCAATATCTTTTTTAAACCCTTCCATTGAAGCCTTTCCTCACTCTCTCTGGAGTTGTGCTAGAGGACAGAGATGTTCTAGGTCTTCCAATAGGCTATCAGATTGTGCCCAAGGGAGTCCCTGGGGAGGGGGGAAGGGTTTATCAGTAATCTACTTTCCATGATGGCAAAACTACAAACTTGGGTTTGGAAACACAACCCTTTCTCAGGCTCCTAACATACACCCTAGTGCCAACCAGGAAACAAAGGATCTCATCTAAAGATGAACCTAAGGGAAGGGGTGGGGACAAGAGATTAAAAGGGATGTTTCAACTTGTAACTTTCTTGGCAGATCTCAGGGATGACTAAAAACAAAAGATAGGTATAAGCCAGAGGTTTTGAATGCATCTAAACTATTGATGTGTTCAAATTAAGAGTGCCTACAGACTCTCTAGGATTGTTTTATTTCCCCAAAGAATGGCTTGTGTCACCCAAGCCTCCCCACTGCCCAGCAGTGCCTCTGGATTCCTCTGCCTTGATGATCACTTAGCACAGCAAACGGTAACACCAAGCACACTTCGTGGCATGTTTCGGCTCAATAGAGCAGAGAGTGTAGTGACTTGGGTGAGAGCACTCTCAGCTGCATGCAGCACTCTGTTTTCAGAAGGAGGCTCCCAGGGCGATTTCTAGATAGGGCCTTCCTGTCGCAATTCCACTTCTAGCCTCATTGCTGCCTGCCCTCGAGTGGGATGGTGCTGTGGGAAGGTGGGAGGCTTTAAAAATAATCTCTCTCTCTTATCCTACAAACTGTGGGTCTCTTTGTATTATAATTGCTGCTGTGATAAAATCCTAATTACCCTTTGATCTTTATGAAAGAGAAGATTGTAGCCTAGAACCGGAATATCCCAGGATAACGGTATTATTTTGCCCCTTTTCTGAAAACCAGATAACGTGTCTGGTTTACGTGTGGGTTTTAGACGTAAGTGTTTTTAACAGGCTGTGATAGTGTGCCTGACTTAAATGATTTGTGT
The DNA here is from genome assembly GCF_014885135.2 of Alexandromys fortis. Lineage (NCBI taxonomy): Eukaryota > Metazoa > Chordata > Mammalia > Rodentia > Cricetidae > Alexandromys > Alexandromys fortis. Next base: position 4,257,174 of record NW_026067970.1, read on the forward strand.
AATCTCTCTGGATCTCTGGAATGTTGACACTGTGATTTTGCAAGCACCTGAGTTATATAGATTATAATATCTGGAAATGAGGAGGAAAAAACAGAATAGTCTCATATTTATGACTACTTGGAGAACCCACCCCCTGTTACGAATGAGAAAAGGATGAATGAAATCTGATGGTAGATATACCAGGAAGTAAGTAGACATGCAAAGAAGCTTCTTTTATTTGAAGAAAAATCTTTGCCAGGGCGAAGGTACATTTTCTATGTTGGCTTGATTGAGCTAAGACAGGCCCAACAACTGGTAAAGTATTTCTTCTCAGTGTATGCCTCTGTCCCTAACGGAAACTAACATTTGCATTAGCAGGCTGAATAAGAAAGACTCACCAACGATGGACTTCAGCATCCAGGCCATCAAAGGCCCAGATAGAACACAAAGGCAGAGGGAGGGTAAATTTGTCTTTCTGAATGGAAGCATCCCTCGTTCCAACCTTGGAGCATCATGTTCCTGGGTCTCCAGCTTGGGGCTCAGCCTGGCCCTTATGCCACTGACCTTCAGGTTGGGACTGAACTGCGCCATCCTCTTTTCTGTTCCTTCTCACTTCATCATCACATGGACCAGTTTCCAGGACTAGATCTTTCCAGATCGGTATGGCTTGTTGCTTCTCTCTCAGGAAGGGAGTCCGAGAAACCTTCTTTCACAAAGATCCCTCCAAGATTTATTTTTCCATGAACAGTCCACTCATGCCACGAGAATCAAGAGGTCGTGGAAAAGAGAGTCTCCAGGCACATCTCCCATGAAGCTCTGGGGCTGCAGTCCGCTTGAATGTGTCAGGGGAACCGCATGAAACGTCGGGCACTGTATTTTGGACCCTCTGCTCATACCAAAGAACAAAGCTGGTTGGCAGAACCCCGGCTTACAGAAACACCATGGCCTTCTCCTGGTTTTCAGTCTAGGTTAGGGAACCTGTAAGGATTGGCTGGTTCTCCCTACCACTGGAGAAAGTGGTAATAACGCAAAGGGTCAGCCTCCACAGGCCCTCAAACTAAGATAACTTTTGGTTTTGAAAAGCAATAACACCAGTTGTCATGAAGGCAGGAATCAAGCGAACAGGGAGCAAAAGGCCTTTAACTCAGAAGGAAGGTATCTATCTCCAGAGGGAATATTTTTACAGGGAAACTCAAAGGACAGATTAGAAATTGACTAAGAATTTGAAGTGTTTTCTTTTTCTTTTCTTTTCTTTTTTTGTCTGTTTTCTCTTATTTCTGTATGTTTACCCAGATTTCTTTGTAGGGTTAAATATTATTCTCACAAGTTATATTTTGAAGATCTGGATTTATTTTATTTTATTTTTTGTATATATATCTGTATGTGTGCGAGTTTGGGTATGCGTGCATGCACACGTGCATACACAAACATGCATATGTACTATTCCTGTTAATGATTTTTTTGGAATTAACAGTAATCGTAAATTTTCTAAAATGTTGCCCCTTTACAAAATGGTGATGACAGGACACTCACGCCTGGAATTTTCTTTGAACAAAAACCACAATACTCGCTTTTAAAGCCTCTCTAGAAATTGTAGAAACGACACAGAAGGAAACACAGACAATGTGGCAGTGGGATTTCTTGGTGATGAGAAGAAAAATATTGTTTTGGTCATCACCAACACAGCAAGGTAAATTGTTCTAGGGCTGTTTGGGGTTTCAGAATGGCCTGGAAGAGGGAATCACCCTTACAAAGGCATGGGAGTAACTCCAGGCAGATCAGAACATTTGCAGCAGAGACAGGTCTCATCAGTGTCCTTGGCCACTGTCCCCAGCCTTGCCCACCCTCAGCATCACAGACATGGCACCAGATGACTCGTTCAGCTCTGGTTTTGTTCTTGTTTCAGAACCTAAGTAAGATGCAGTACACGTGACTAGCCAGGCCTGCATCATGCACTTTCTTACAGCAAACTGACATGCACTTTACTAAGAGTTAGATAACACGAACTTTACTAAGAACTAACTTAATTCTTCCCCCAAAGCAGGAAGATTACAAGGTGGCTATCCTCTTAAAGGAACCTATGTCTGAAATAGTATGGTTGAAAGTTATTTTGATAATTCTTAGTTATAAACACGAGAGTAATGGTTGCAATGAAAAGCATCCCAGTGGACTGGAGAGATGGCTCAGGGATCCAGAGCACTAACTGCTCTTCCAGAGGACCTGGCTTCAGTTCCCGGTACCCACATGGCAGCTCACAACTGTCTGTAACTTCAGTTCCTGGGGACCTGACACCCTCACACAGACATGTAAGCAGACATAATACCAATCCCAGGTATCATTAGAAGGCATGGTTTTCTTTCTTATTGTTTAGGGTCTAGGAATTAAGTAGGGGATCATGCATACTAGGAAAGTGCTCTACCATTGACATACAGTGACTTTTAATATTTAACTCTTTTGAAGGGCATTTCATGGAGCAGCCTATGCCAGTCTTGAATCCCTCACCCTCCTGCCTCAGCCTCTGAGTAGCTGAGTTACAGGCCTATGCCACCAAGCCCAGCTTGAGGGTCTGGTCTTCTAATACTATGATGTTCATTGTATACTTGTAATTTAAATAAATATGTAACGTTATTCTGAAGAAATAGAAAAAACTTGGTTAGAATAACTTTTAGCTTATATAAATTCCAAGGTTGTCATGGGCCTGCTTTTTAGTCCAGGTCAGGATGGTCCAGTGGAACTTCCTGAAATATAGCTGCTGAGAATTTGATATGTGGCTATTGCAATGAAGGGATGAAAATTTTATTTTACTTAATCTTTTTCAGTTTGAATTAAAATAATTGTGTCTAGCAGCTAAGGAGTTTGATGGAACAGGTTGTATGACATCTAATCAAAACCATGGCTTCAGAATATATAGCTGGAAGAGATGGTTGAATTACACATAGCAAGTGCAGTTTGTTATTTTTTTAAATGAACTCATTAATATGTTCATTTTGTTTATCTCTTCTTCAAAAGTTTCATACATGTATACAATGTATTTTGACAATCGTGTACCCAGTTTTCTGCTTCAACTAATCCTAGAACCTCCCAACTTTATATCCTCATTTTTTCCCTTTATAGACCACAGAGTCCAATGGTTGGAAAAGTCATTCTAGAGGAAAGCTTGCTACTGTCATTTTGCTAAATGAACATATCATCAAACTACCTTCATTTACCCTTATACCCAGAGATTAGACAAGCTGCCCAAGTGTTCGTGTATATAAGGCCATCCATTGGAACATGGGCAACATATCTGAAGTCCCACCAGGAAGAAAACTGACTCTTATCTAGCAAGCATTAATTGTAGATAGCTCCACAGTTGGGGACGGGGCCTCATGAGCAACTCCCCCATTCATGCTAGAATGTGGGCAGGCTTCATTTTGCATGGGACTTATACAGAGAAGCCCAACTGCTGTGAGTTCCTGAGTCCAACTGCCCGCCATGGCCAGAAGATCTTTTGCATCTGTCCTGCCTGGCCTCTGACTCTTTCCCTCTTTCTACCTCATCCTCTGCGATGTTCCCTAAGCCTCAGGAGCAAGGAGTAACCAAGATGTTGCATTTGAAGCTGAGCATTCCATAGCCATGTAGTCTCTGTTTCCTGATATCCTCTGTAAAACAGGCTTCTCGCCTGAGGGATTAGAGCTTGTCTAACCGTTGGGTATAAAGGTGGGTATTTTTAAGGCAGCTTGATTATATGTCCCCATTTAGCAAAACAACAGTAGCAAGTTCCTTTTTAGAATATGTGACCTCTCCAGCCATGAGTTCTTGGCCAGATCTACAGTACCAGGTTTGGGGTCCCTCCTATGGGTGGGGTCTTAAATCCAATCAGAAAGCTGATGGTTGCACTATAATGTTCATGCTACCATTTCACCCCTGGATATGTGTCTCCATGCTGGTTGATACTGTAACTTCCAAAGTTCACAGCTAGGGTAGGTTGTTGAGGACTCCCATCACCCCCTGGCAGCATGCACAATCCCTTCTAGCACTATGAAAGCTAGGCAGCAGGAAGGATGCTTCCAGGTCAATATCAGCCTGACTTTTCTGTACCCTGAGACCAAACTGTATGTTGTCTTCCACAAGAGGATCTTACCATCAGGTTTTGGTGGGCAACCAAAGAGCAATCGGGATAGCCTATTTTGTTTGGGGAGTCTCTATTACTCCCCCAAGCACCCACTTGAAGGGAGGTATCCTATACCTGGCACTGGACTTCTTTTAATAACCTAAAAGATGCTGGTTTTTTTTTAATGTTTAAGAGTCACCACACACAGAAAGATAATATTCATCCCAGAAGTCAAAAGTTAACAAGGTTTGTTATTTCTCCTATAAGATGCATTGAATATGGATAATTATGTCAGTGGCCAGTAAGAGAGCTGGGAGGGTCCTTGTCAGAGGTCATGCTTTTGTATTGTGACCATTTATGTTGAGGATAGACCACAGAATAGCACCTCCGTTTCTGATTTCTCCTGCTATTGTTTCATTTGAAGAAACACTCACAGGATGCAATCTCAGGGGGAAAAAATGTGTGTCTCAGCCCACAAACTAGAGCACTGGCTTGGAGAACGACACCACATTGCCCTCGGGGGCGGGGGGGGGACTTCTGGGAGGATAAGGGGAGTAATATGATGAATACACTGGGAAGATACAAGTAGATATTTCAGGATCAAGAGTTACTAGGCAAGGGCCACGGAGATGGCTCAGAGATTTAGAGCCCGCGTTGTTCTTGCAGAGGATCTGGGTTTGTTTCCCAGCACCTACATGACTGCTCACAACCGTCTATAACTCCAACTGCCAGGGATCTGATGCCATCTTCTGTAGGTGGAGTTTTCTGTCCCACCAGCCAGCTTCCAAGTAACGACATGGAGACTTCTTGTTAATTATGAAAGCTTGGCTAAACGCTTAGGCTTGTTTCTAACTAGCTCTTAGAATTTAAATTAATCCCTGTTTTTATTGATCTATGTTCTACCACGTGACTTTTACCTCTACTCCATATTGTGTGTCCAACTTGTTCTACATCTGGATGGCTTCTGCATCTCTGCCCTTCTTCTTCCCAAAATCCTGCCTAGCTATTGGCCATTCAGCTTTTTATTAAGCCAATCCAAGAGACAAATTTTGACATTGTACAAAAATTTTAAAGATTATTCCATAATACTTTTCTGCCTTCTGTAGGCACCAGATTCACAGGTAATGCACATATGTGCACACAGATAAAACACTCATGCATATTAGATAGATAGATACACACATGATAGATATATAGATGATAGATAGATAGATAGATAGATAGATAGATAGATAGATAGATAGATGATAGATAGATATAGATCCAGTACTTTTTAAGAAATTCCTAGCCAGACTTTATGGCTCATGCTTAGTACCCCAGTATTCAGGAGATGAAAGTGCTGAGACTTTGTATCAAAAAGGAAAGAAACAAAATGAAAACAAAACTAAAAAATCCCTGTGTATTTTCAACATATACTTGTTTATTTATTTATTTATTTTTCTTAAAAGAACACAGGAAAGGGAGATAGCGGCTTGCTGGAGTCTGCCTCTAATACATTAAATGCTTCTGATACACTGGTACAGTTTGGCTGCTTTCAGAGAGTGAAAAAAGCGTTATTGGCTGGCAAGCAGCATCAGCAACTTCCAGCAGTTCAACTTTCTGAGGAAAGAGCCTGCTTTCTGCTCTCGGGAGGGGGAGCCCATGCTGGTCTTTCAGAGGGCAGAGACCATCAGGGTGACTTCTTCACATCTGTTGCTGAAGGCAAGCTATACACAGAGCAGGCAGTTTGATTCCCATTACCCCTGCTTATTAGTAAGATTGTCAAAGAAAAAGGAGAGTCCCCAAAAGTTCTTCAACCTTTGGCAACCTGATGCAACTTTCCATTTTCATTGTTTTGCTATGCTTTTCAGATATAATCCTCCAAATGTGGCCAGAATTGATATTGAATTTAAAATTTTTTGCCTCAGCCTCCGTACTGCTGGTGTTACAGATGTTTTTGCACGGTCTATCACTTAATCATAGTTTTTACATTTTTTAGTGATTGAAAATAAATCAAAAGAATAGTGGCATTTTACTGTCATTGCCTTATTTACGAAGTCTCATTTATGATTCAGTTTAGCTGATCTTGACTTTTGAGACCCTTTTTGAGACCCAGTACACCACCACACCTGAGCAAGAACAGTATTGCTTAGCATGGGCCAACCGACACCAATACAAATTTGAGGGTCTACAAGTAAAGCTCTATTGGAGCACAGCTAAGCCTGTTGCTGGTATGTTTTCTACAGTACAGAGTAGGGTAGTTGCCGTAGAGAAATATGATATGTAAAGATAAATACCTTAAACCACAAGCACTGTATGGAAAATGGTTTGCTGCTCCCTGACCTTAGAGGTGGTCCACGTATGGTGTGGGCCATCCTGGAACCCTGCGATGCTCAGGCCTCATGAGATGTCTTTGGCTCAGTGTCTGGTACTTTGGCCTTTTCATCTGACAGTTTGCAATTCTTCCATTAAAATTTTTCATCTCTTTGAGAAATAAGTCACAGCTCCTATCTTCTGTAGTTCATTGATGATTACTTGATGATAAAAAGTCCTGAGACAAATTAGTTACCCTTTCATTTTTGCTGCACGTGAAATTGCAGAATTATGACACCGTCATGAGCTAACCAGCTAGTTAATCGCTAGAAAATAGAACAATGCTTTTTAAGTCGCAGAAGAAGCTCTGTTATAAAAGCCACCTGGTTGCCTTTTTGAATAAGGTGCTGGCCGAAGGTCACGTCACTCAGAGTGCGTCAAATCCCTTTCTCTGGATGCCGTCCCCATGTGTTCCTACTCTTAGTGTGATGCTGATCGTGTCTAATCCACTTCAATTCCTGAACGTTTTTGTCCTCGGGGTAAGGACATCTGTTGTGTGTACACTGACCTGGGCAGTTCACGTGCACCTAGGAAACCAGCTTCTTTGGAAGGAGGAGAATAAAATTTATTTATTCAATAATTTTAGTTTGTTTATCCAATTTATCGTTTCTGCTTGGAAAACTAGAGTCCAGTTTTTTGTTTGTTGTCTACATGAGAACCACTGATTGCCCTGGTTAAATCAATATGTGGCCATTTCCATTCTCAAATCATTTGGTGACCTGAGCTGATTTCTTTGGCGGGACTTAGTCACTTGCTTCAGTCATACAGACCAGACAGCCTAAGATTCCCCCAGTGGAGGCTGAAGCACCACTGACCCGGCCATTAAGAATCAGCCCTATTACATGTTTCCCCTGTCCAAGATGAATGTGAAGGTTTCTCTTCAATGAAGTGAAGCAATTAAGAAGTTTCTAGAACAGATATTTCTTAACAACAATAACAACAAAACGGATACCAAACTATTCCAATAAACCCACCTGTACCAATAAACACACCGAGGAACAGATGGCCCTGGAGATCTCAAGTTCAGCTGTCTTGTTCTCAAAAGGGAAAGCCCACAGTGATTTTTCTTGCCTTTGACAATGGGATGGTACTATGGTATGCAGAAGTTTTCCAGTGTGTTCCCTGCATGTTCATAAAGATGGCAAGAGTCCGTGCCCTAGAAAAGCACAGTGCCCTGCTTTGCTGTCACGAAATCCCTTCTGCAGGCTATTTTCAGCTGTGGCAGCCACCCAAAGTTGGCAGTGGTGGAGAAAGGAAGAAGGGGGCTCAAGGCAGCTTGCAGCTGGAAGACAGCGATCTCGTTGTTTGTTTATTTCTATTTTTCCAGTTCACTGGGAAAGTTGGTCTGCATCTCTTGGAAGATTAACCCATAATACACATGCATCTTTTAACAGCATACCAGGCAAATTTTATTGAAAGTAATAGAAAGTAGAGAACATTTGGTGCCAGTGATGGCTGTACGCAAGGACAGAAATAGCACAAAATCTGTTGAGGGAAGGGAAGTGGGGGAGTGCGTCTCCCAACAAATATATTCTCAAGTAGCCAGGATTAACACCCTGCCAACATCATGGCAGCGTAGGTGTAGAACATGGGGAGTAAGCTCTAGGTGAAAGACGTTGAGGGCTGGACACTTGGGGAGGTTGAGGCAGGAAGTTCATGAATGCCAGACCAGACAGCCATGCACACCAAAACTCTGCCTCAAAAAAACAAAACAAAACTCTTTGGGACTTTCCTCTCTGTTTCTAAGCTTTTCTGGTCCTCCGCCTCTCTAGGTATTCAGTGCCAGCCCCATCATAATTAAGCTGTTACTCAGCTTCTCTGATTGAGATTCTCCTACTGTGGGTACTGTCCATTTCCTCCACCCTCCTACCCCGTATCAGCTGGAATCCTTCATTTTCTTGTCAGAAGTATGATGGTTTTTTTGGTCCCATGCCTTCACTGTTTCTGATGCTTGTAAGTTCTACATGGTCAGACCTAGAAGGTACTGGAAGGGAGTCATGGAAGCTGAATTTCTTTTCTGTTTCTGCTGCCCTCGCTGTACCTGGTGGTACCACCTATGAAACAGGACAAATGGCATTCGATCTGGCTGCTGGTAGTTAGAAGTGGAGACAATAATGTAGGCAGAATCTTTGTCCTGCCAGCCCACTCCCAAATAACTGTTCAGAGACTTATTAATTATAAATGTTCAGCCGATAGCTTAGACTTATTACTGACTGGCTCTTACATTTTTAATTAACCCATAATTCTTATTTATGCTCTGCCACGTGGTGGTACCTTCTTTCAGTACAGCAAGTTCATCTTGCTTCCCTCTTCATCTTGAGCCCCTGCCCTCCTCTTCCCAGCTTCCTCTTAGTCTGGTTCTTCTGTGTAACCGTATCCTGCTTAGCGATAGTCAAGTCAGCTTCCTTATTAGACCAATGACAGTGACATATATTCACTGCAGAAAGAAATATCGCACATTTCCCCCTTTTTGTCTAAATAAAATAGGAGGGTTTTAATTTTAAAATAGTAAAATTATATACAACAAAACAGTTATCAAGTAAGAATTATATATATGCTGTCTAGTCCGTTTGTTTGTTTGTTTGTTTGTTTTTCAAGACAGGGTTTCTCTGTAGTTTTGGAGCCTGTCCTGGAACTAGCTCTTGTAGACCAGGCTGGTCTCGAACTCACAGAGATCCGCCTGCCTCTGCCTCCCGAGTGCTGGGATTGAAGGTGTGCCACCATCATCCTGCTGTCCAGCCCATTTGTATTTGGCATATTTGGAGAAATTACTCAATTATTTATCTTATCTTTGTGAGTTTAAAGTTTTGTACCTAATTTACTATTTTATCATAACTAAGGAAAACTTTAAGTCTAATTATTTAATCTTTAGCTTCATCAAAACTCCCCAAAGGGTGGACTGTTACCTAATGACAGAAACATCTGACTGCCTGGACAGTCACCCAAAGTTTTTCTGCAGTATTGGAGCACTCAACTTTGGTCTACAGGCCTAGTATATCTGACAAACATTTTTGAGAAACAAGGAATTTTGAAGGACTTACCTACCTTGTCTTACAAAGTTTGGCAGTTGCTTCCTTTTGTGGCCTGCTGGTCCGGTTTACACAGCATACTGTCAGAAATTGGGACAAGGGCAGCTTTTTGCCCAAATGGCTAGTATTTACCAAAAAGAAAGCAAACTCCATATGAGGTTCTTTGATGCAGATCATCTTCTTTTGAAGTAAATTGGTATTATCAGGAGCAGACGTGTATCACTGTCATGAAAAGTTTTAGGTTATTAAGCATATTAAATGCCATACTGCTTTATGTGGATATAGGTGTCCCCTATGGAACACCATTTATGGCAGACGCTTCTGTTCCACCAGCCTGCTCCTGAATAACCATTCAGAGACTTATTAATTATAAATGCTCGGCTGATAGTTTAGACTTGTTACTATCTCTTACATTTTAAATTAACCCATATTTCTCATTTATGCTTTGCCATGTGGTGGTACCTTTTTGCAGTATGGTGACTTCATCTTCCTTTCCTCCACATCTCCTCTGGACTCCATAGACTCCACCCCCTTCTTCCCAGCTTCCTCTTAGTCTGGTTCTCCCGCCTATCCTTATCCTGCCTAGTAGGCCAGACAGCTTCTTTATTAAGCCAATCATAATTGCATACATTCACACAGTGTATAGGAATATTCTACATTTTAATATCATTATTCTACAAATTAGTACAAATAACCAAGGCATGTTTTGAAATAACATCTTTTTCTCAGAATACTAAATAAATTTGTTAAGATGAATGTATACATACAACATTTCAAAGTTTATGCAATTTGGTTAATCTAATATGCTAACTTAATGTCTTTTTCTAATATCAATGTTAGTAGCTGTATGTAAAATTGCAACAGCATTTCATAATTCATAATTTCATAACTTCACTCATAACACAAATATACTCATGCTTAAATTGCTTTAAAACTAAAACAGAAACAATGACTCATGTGAAGATTTCAAAGAAAAATATTCAGAAACCTAAACTTTTAATGGCCCAAATTTACAAAATCTCTGGATTATCAGTACTTATAGACAGTGCGTATAAGTAGGAGAATACTGTGTGATCTAGTTAAAAAAAGGCTTGTAGTGTGTCTGCCACTATCGTGGGAACAAGCTAGACAGAATACATATGAATTCTGTCTCCTACACTTTCTGCATGGACCCTCTATCTCTTTGAAGCCTAGTTTCTCTCTCCATGAAATGAGCTCGCACAATCTCTTGCAATGATGTTGTGAGTACGAGAATGCACACAGGGTGTCTTGGGACAGTTTAGATTGTGACTAATCTGCCAGTGTATAACGCTTCTAACCACACACATGCATGGGATGGACTCTTTGAGGCTTGTGTGCCTGTTTCTAGTGGGTTCCTTACAACGGGTCATTATGATGTGTCCCAAACCTGCCACTGCATCTCATGCTGGCATTTCAACACAAGGAAAATCTGCTTCAAGAGAACATGGCTGGTATTCACCTGTCTTTGCATACATGTCCAAAGGTTTAAAAAAATCTTGCTGACAGCTGTTCCAAGTTCAATCTTGTTTCTTCATTCTATGGAAATCTTCACTCATGGATGGCCTAGGGCTGTGTATCCCAGACAAGAGCGAAACTGAAATTAGAAAGAAAGTGATATTAGGAAAATAGTGACAAGTTGTGCTTGACTTGGCAGGGAGATGGAGTGATTACCTTGGATCACTTCCATATAAAATCTCAACATTGAATAGAAAATATTCCTTTCAATCAGGAGATGTGAAGGTAGCTCTTAAACAAGGGCTTTTCATACATACTTAGACCATGGTTGGCAATCTATAATTTATCTATAATTTACAATACATAATAATTGTATTCATGAACACACTTTATGTTCTTTTCACCCCTTGAAGCAGCTTTGGGTGATGAGTTTTTGAGGTACCTATGTTTCTTGAGATGAGTTTTTGAGGTACCTATGTTTCTTGAGATGAGTTTTTGAGGTACCTATGTTTCTTGAGATGAGTTTTTGAGGTACCTATGTTTCTTGAGATGAGTTTTTGAGGTACCTATGTTTCTTGAGATGAGTTTTTGAGGTACCTATGTTTCTTGTAGTGTGTCAGGGCTTGACACCATGCTCTTTCCTGACACCGTCCTCTCTCTCCACACCATGCCTCTTCAGATGTCCATAGTGAAGGAGAGTGCTGTTTCATTGAGCTTGGATGAATGCGGTTGAAAACACTCAGTATACATTTTCTTTAAGTAGTTATGTCTTTGCTAGCCATCTCCATGTGACACTTTGGGAGCAATCACCTTCCCCATCCTTCAGGAAAGCAGGCTAGATGCAGCCTCGCCTCGTTTCCCTATTGCTACAGTGACAATTTCCCTTGGAATTATCTGTTCTAAAGGCAAGCCTCGGAGTCCAACAGAAGCAGATTCAACACAGGAAAGAGAGAATGCTCAAAGTACGCCGTGGACTATTATGAAAACGTCCTCGTGTGATTAAGTACCACGTGCAAGGAAAGAGATGTTTAAAGGGGCTATTGTCACCTGCAAAGGCTTTCATCCGAATGGGGTGTCTGCTATAAAGCTAACTCCTGGGAGACGGCCGGAAGGGAAGCCTTGGTCCGCAGTGTTTGCTCAGTGTCACGTGTGAGTGTGCCTACCGTGGTCCATTTCAAGTCATCCACAGTTCAGTAACCTGCTGGTAGGCTGGAGGAGTGGCGCAGTGGCAGGGCACACACATACACACACACACACACACGCACACACACACCACCACATCACACACATGTATATATGAACCTCCATCCTATTTGCTAATCAGACCTTGAACAGTTGGTCCAAGTGGCTCTAACAAACTATTGCCTTTAGGCTGTGTTTTAAAGCCCTCAGCCCTGACTACCTGAATCTCTGTTGAATCCAGAGATGTTTAAACGAAGCAGTCAGGTGTCTGTCGCTAGAATCTGCAGCCGAAGCTTGTGGCTTTTCTCATTTGCTTGCCTTCGCTGCATTGAAACCCATCTTTGGTTCCCAGTGGCCTGACAGTTGTGAAATTACAGATACAACATCCCTCTAATGAGAACACTGATTTACACAAATCAAAGACCATTTCTCTTGCTGCCTGTTAAAAACCTAAGACCTCCTATCACACATAGCCCCCGTGCAATTAGCCAAGGCCTTAATGTGCCCACACAACTCACTTATTGCATTTTGCTGATACCACCTGACTAACCAAGACCCCTAACTGAGCCGCTTCTGCCTGTCAGTGCCTGGCAGAGAGATTCAGCTCCTTTATGTGTGTGATATAGTGTGGCACTTTGAGGTTTGCAAATGGCATTGTTTAAATCAATACGCAGTGATTTAGTACATATTGCGAAGTGCTTATAAATATATTATGAAGGGCCAGCGCACAGCAGCCTCGCAGGCTAGAAGTAGTCACAGGTGAGAGCCCTCCCCATGGCCCTGCAAACGAGGCATCCTATGATCCAGACAGCTCCTTTTCCTTTGTTGTGCCTCGGCGTGTACTTTGTGAACTTGGGGCTAGGAATGAACTGGAAAGAAGAGACGGTTCCGAAGCAGCGCCATCTTGAACTAGACAGTCACCATGGTTTGCTCGCTACAGTAGAAACACGCAGCACGGCGATGGGAGGTGTCACAGAGGAAAAGTGAGAGAGGGTCTTGCTTGGAACATGGCTTTGTTTCATGTAGCCATGAAAGGCTTTACTGTGTTACTCTTTAAATACTTTGCCTGTCTGAAAAGTTATAACAAAAAAAGGCTCTCAGTGAAAAGAAGTTGAAAAGATTTTGGTTAATTTGAACATTTAAAATGATTGAGAAGGTTAATTTTATTATTTTTCCCTTTTGTGTGTGTGTATATATATATATATATACATGCATGCATACACACATGCATGCACACACACATGTGTATGTACGCACATATGGCATCCCATGGCTGATGTCAGGCGCCTTCCATGATATCTCTTCACCTTATTCATTGAGGTAAATTCTCTCACTTAAACCCACAGCTTGTCAACAGTTCTGGTCTGGTTAGCCACTTTATTCTGGGGAGTCGGACAGCGGTGGTGCACGCCTTTAATCCTAGCACTAGAAAGGCAGAAGCAGGTGGATGGATCTCTGTGAGTTCAATTCCAGCCTGGTCTACGTGAGCTAGTTCTAGGCTAGGCTCCAAAGCAAAAAAAAAAAAAAACAACTAAAAGAGTCTATGCCAATTGTGATGTGTGTGATTTCCATTCTTTTTCATATTCAGAGCTGAGTCCACAGACATTCTCAGTTTGGATCTTTGTTCTGTACTCCGTATAGTTTGGGGAGCTCTAGATGTCCTCAGCCACCCAGTTTTGTACAAAAAAAAGCCATAAAAGAAGTAACAGCTGGGCTCCAAATGAGCCCTAGCAAAGCCAACAATGTTTTAGCGTATTCTAAAAACATTTTTAACATCAGAAGCTTAGCTCATTAATTTTCTATAAATGAAATGAAATCTATAGAAATACGTTCTGGTATTCATCTAAAAAATCACAGAGGACTGTATCCCTCTGTGGGATGGGCACATAGAAATATAATAGTTATTCACAAAAATATCCAAAAAGGCATTATCAACAAAAGCATGGCTCTAACTGAACATAAGTTATATTTTGTATTATTTTTCAGCTAAAAATAGAAACAATCAAAAATGTTGAAGGGGGCAAGGCAAGAGAAAATTTGTTGAGATAATCACTCTGCTCTTTTTAATGGATACATTTATTATTATTTAGACCTTTCTACCTCTTTTTCTTTAACTAGTATTGTATACACACACACACACACACATGCACACACACACGCACACACATTATAAATGTAGCCTTCTGGGTCCATAGTGTTGCATAGGTATTTAGGGTAGACCATCTGATATTGGGAAACCAATTATAGGGCCCATCACTGATTCTTTCCCAGCAATCATTAATCGCCTGCAGCTGTTTATCAAGGGGTGGGGCCTTGTGAGATCTCACCCGTCCACTGATCTACTCTTGCCATTATGAGGTCTTGTGCAGGCAACCTTTTGACTGAGATTTCCTGCATGCAGCTTCCCCGTAATGTGTAGAAGATACTGTCTCGCAGCCGATGTCTTGTCCTCTGACTCTTAGACTCTTTCTGCCCTCTCTTCTGCAATGTTCCCTGAGCCTTGGGTTAGGAGCTGTCTTGTAGATCTATCAGCTAATGGTGGGCTGTTGTCAGTTGCTCAATGCAGTTTGACCAGCTGTGACTTCCTGTAGTGATCCCCATGCTGGAAAGCACAGCCTCTTTGATGAGGGGCGAGAGATACACTCATCCATGGGTATGAGGATAAGTATTTAGAATGCAGAAAACTGGAGGTAATAGGTTCTCTTCTAGGGCCCATGACTTCACCAGCACAGGGTGGTTGACTAGGTTTACAGTACCAGGTACAAAGTGATTCCTGTTGAATCTTAAGTCCATTATTCGTCATTATACTTATTTTTAAAAAATGAAAGAGTGTCGTGAGCATGTAATTAATCATTTCTGGAGTCAACAAGGTAATATGCCATTTAGCCTCATGCAATATTGCCACGTGGAGCTTTCTTAACACCCCAAAGTCCACCACTCTCATTCCACTGTAACTCATTCTTGCCCCTGAACCATTTCTGGTATCGATCAGATGATTTTCCCGGCAGCTTGGTGGATATATTGCCAAGGCCTGGATCCAAAGAGTAAAACAGGGAAGCAATATCCCAACAGGACTAGTTGGGTACAGTGTTGAATCTGCACCTCAATTCTCGAAGGAGCGGCTCACCACATTCTCCACCTGCAAGAAGAAGCCAAGGAGTAGTTGATCTGGGGTGTGTGTGGGGGACCTTCAAAGCAGGAGCAGCTGCCCAGCAGCACTTTCCCTTAGCAAAGGATTCACACTTATTCTGAGGCAATTTTTTACAAAGCGCTTCTCCCAGTTACAGCAATGCCATGTGTTGACCTGTGCTCTATGTCTGTCTGCTTTGTTCTGAAAAAAAAAAAAAAAAAGACAGTAGTCAACTCAAGAATGCACGTAAGATCTTTGTGAAGGGGTGAAAACAAGGGGAAAGGGCTATTCAAGACAGAGCATTTCAATGGTAGAATACTTTTCTGTGCAGACCGGATCCTAGACACGCATAATCCCTTCTGAAAACACGTGTAGCCATCCGTACGGCACCAAGCCCATTGCTCACACCTGCCGAGGGTGTGAAGAGACTAGGTGTGTGGTAGATACCATGGTGAGAACATTCTCATGGTATAGATTGGAGAAGCAAGTGACAAGTTCACACTTTCAAAGACAATGTTTCTGGACAATGGGTTTCAGAATGTGTCAGGAGGGATTTGAAGTCCAAGCCAGGGCCCACGGTGACAACTCTCAGCAGTGGCGTTGAAACTGCACTGATCCCTGTTGTCCCCCTGTCTCTGCAATTCTCCTCCTCGTTATTACTGCCTCCACCACTTCCACACCCCTTAGTGAGGTTGCTCCAAAGCTTCTGGTCATCCTGTCTTCTTTGTAAGGTAGAAAAACCAATCAGTCGGCCCTTAATGCAGCTGCATAGATGCACGCCAGCTCTGTGCATTAGCATAGAGCCACAAACCTACACATGGATATGGTCTGGAGCATTCTCCTTACTGTGTTTTACGGCGTTTTGCATGTTCAAACCCCTTTCCACACAGACAGCCCTGACTGAAAAAAAAAATAAAAAAATGAGGGAATGGAATTCCCATTTTTTTTTTTTTTTTTTTGGTTTTTCGAGACAGGGTTTCTCTGTGGCTTTGGAGCCTGTCCTGGAACTAGCTCTGTAGACCAGGCTGGTCTCGAACTCACAGAGATCCGCCTGTCTCTGCCTCCCGAGTGCTGGGATTAAAGGCGTGCGCCACCATCGCCCGGCTGGAATTCCCATTTCTTAACTGCTTGCCAGGGGAAGGACAGACAGACACAGAGTCGGTCCCGGCCACTTCTCTCAAACAGTGCATTTGTGACTGCATGTCATTTACTCTGCACCCTTTTCCCATTTTTTAAAATTATGTTGGGGTTTGGTATGAGGGTGCATGCACCCACTCAGGTGTATGTGACGCCTAGAAGTCAAACTGAGCGTCTCTGTCCATTGCTCTCTACCTTAGTTTCTGAGACAGGTCCTCCTCTCATGGAGCCTAGATCTTGCCTTTGGCCTAGACTGACTGGCCACCAAGTCCCTGGGACCTGCCTGCCTCTGTACCAGCAACTCTGAGGTTCTCAACACACTCCACCCCACACGATGTTACACGGATGTTAGGGATCTGAACACAGATCCTCAGACTTTACTCACAGAGCTATTTCCTCCGCTAAACATTGTTTTTAATGCACAGCACGTGCTATAAATAAATGCACTAACGGGAGAAAATGGCTGAACTTCAGGAATTCTAACACCAGACAAATGATAGGGTTAAGTATCTAATCTTTTTTTGTTTGTTTGTTGGTTGGTTGGTTGGTTGGTTTTAACTATTTCTCCTGTGTATGAAACAGGCTTTTGTTTTTCAAAGACAGAGGTAGAAATTTTCAAAGTCAAGAAGTAAAACTAATTTTATTCATTTTATGACCAACAGCCTGGAACGAGAAAGAAGGACAAGTAGGGTGTGCTTGTGAACTGACTAGCGTGTTTGCTTTATTTCAAAGGCTCTGTTAGGTTGACTCTATTTGGAGTTTCAGGCAGGCCGGAGATACTTCTGCGTTGGAGGGATATAAACGCCACTGGTATCTTCCTTGAGAGAGAGAGGCCGGTCCTTGCAGCTGCTGCAGGAGCCCGGGCATGCGGGAACAATGCACGTCTGCACTCAGGTTCCAGAAACACGAGCGACACTATCAAATAGACAGCTTACCCAGGGCTGGCTGAGTGGCTGTCCCAGGAGGACACAGCCTGGTGTTCTCAGACTCTGAGCTGATTAAAGCCAGGGGTGACCGGAAGGCCATGTTGAGTCTCCATTTTGGGGAGGGGGGATCAACAAAGGGCTGACAGCTGCAACCCAACTGTCGAAACCCCGTGAGGAGTGCAGCCGCCTCCTGTTGAGGGGAAGTGGCATGGAGCTGAGCGAGCTTCCAGTTCGCGGATGCGTTTTCCATCAGCTCTTTTTTTTTATTGGCCAGGCCTCCCGTCTTTGAATCTTTGCTCTAAAGAGGATCCATGTGTCAAGATTTATCACAGGTCCTCATGCGGAGAGATCTGCAAAAGGAGAACAAATGGTTTGTTTGCACCTTGGCCGTAGAGCCCTGACCCTACCGACTCACCCCTTTCACCGCCGCGGATGAGAATCGATGTTTTAAACAACCTACTCAGAAAAAGAGGACTGGGCGGATGGGATTTTCCTGTTTATTAGGCACGCCTGAGTAAAGCCTTTGCAGGCAATTATCGAGGTCTGGAAACTCCCCCTCTGCAGCTGGAACTGGTTCCTGTGGCTCTTCCAAAGATGGGAATGGTGTTGGGGCTACATGCCTGATAGGATGTTGTGTGTTTTAAGCAAAGGAGAACAAATCAGACTTCCAGCAACACAGCCCACTCCTGGGAAAGAAGTTTGGTGATTGCTTAGTGAATGGATGCTGGGAAGTATTCAGGACAGTGAATTCAAGGCCAGCCTGGGCTACATAATGAGACTGGTCAAAAAAAACAAGAGGGAGTGGGGAAGAAGGAGGAGGAAAGGAAAGGGAAGAAGGAAAAAAAGGAAGGGAAGAAGGAAAAAAGGAAGGGGGAGGAAGAAGAGAAGGGAGGGAGGGAGGGAGGGAGGGAGGGAGGGAGGGAGGGAGGGAGGGAGGGAGAGAGGGAGAGAAGGACAGATGAAAACATGGCCTTTAGTTAAAGGATCCCACCACTTTCTACATGTGGAGTTGTTTTCCCTGACCCCCAAAGCCTAGTTCACAGGCTCTTGCTCACACATCCTCCTCAACTCACTCCCATAGGCCTTCCCAGCTCTGCCCAGCTTGCTCCCATACCACGGAGCATACAAGGATTCTAGGGATTCTCTCCTCATTCTTGTCGGCTGCTCAGGTTTCTTATTTTAAGTAGTAAGTGGGAATAAAGATTTCCCTGCGAATGTTCTCTTTTGCTCTCTTTCTTTCTCCCTCCCACCAAGCCTCCATACCCTCTGACTTGCATGGATCCCAGTCTCAATATGAACATGTCCTAAGGGATACCATGAGCTCCTAACCCCACCCTGCCCCTGCCACTTTCTGCATAAAACCATCATATTTTCAATGCTTCGTGTTTACTCTGGGTTATTTGCATACTGATTGGCATCACATTATTTCCCAGGCTTAGAAGCTAAGCTCCATGAATAAAATTCCCTGTCTTTATTGAAACACAGTCACAGAATCCAGGCAAGCTCTGGTATTTTCTGAATTTTACTTCTAAGATAGTGACAGTTGGCTTTTTGTTTGTTTGTTTGTTTTTGTTTTGTTTTAGGGTCTGGCTTTCTAGAAGGTTTTCCATTCGTTCGCTGCCTGTATGAAAAGTTTGAAATGTATTATTTTGAAGGGGAAGATAGTAAGGGTTTACTATGAAAGCCGCACACAAATTGTAAACATCATAAATGACAAGAGTTCTTCCTGCCGCAGTAGGCGAGCAGGCCAGCTGTGAAGGAAATGGACACGCTGTTCTGGGGCAGCGACATCATGTCAAAGGGAAGCACAGTTCTTTTGTTTGGACCCATTTCCTATAAGTGTGTTTCGTACTAGGTCCGTGCATGCCAAACACCCAGGGATAAGGTAGCTGTCCCCAAAGGAACAGCAGGACAACATGCCATTCTTCAGCTGCCTAGACTCAGACATCCAGAGAACCCTGAAAAGTTACAATGAATGACAAGGGGTAAAGGGAGCAGATAAAAGACAGCCAGACTATTACTTTCCCAACCAAAGGAGTTGGCATGGTACTTTACTTCTCTTGGTTGACCACTACCCTTTATTTAAAAGGTGATGGGGGGGGGCAAGGCAAAACAAACTCTAGAATGGTTTGGACACGATATTGAAGACGTCTGGACTTTTAGAGACAGGGACTTCAGAGTACCTAAGGGCTCTCATGGTAAGTGCCCTCACCAGGTGGCTTCACCGCAGCTCGGGATTTTATACCACCTCCTGGAGTTCCAAACCTGGTGTGGGTTAAGAGCACTCCTGCTCGCCTGGGCAGGAAATGGCAGTGGTTAAACTTGGCCAGCTCAGACGTGTTCAGTGTAAAGCTGTTGATTTTTGCTCTCCACAGTAAGTCTTTTAGGGGGGCCAGACCATACAAGCCGGCTTGTCAGCTCTCTCCCCAAAGGTTGATTTAAGTACTTACCTGTAGATGCTTAGCCCTCCTCCACTCTGCCGGCCATCCTACCCCCTCATCCTACACCACCCTCAGAGATGGCCTAGAATGTTAGGATGGTAGAGGGCAGGGTGGTGTGAGCGAGTTTCTCTGAAGCCCTTGCCTATGGATGGACAGGGGTTGGCTCAGTGCCTCTCAGGAAGGATCATGGAGGAGTGAGAAAGCCTTTGCTTGATGAGTTCCATCTTACACCTTCTGCTGGACTCTCACGCTTACGGTTTGGTACCCACCGACTGCTGGGGAGAAAGACGCATGGGAGCGTTATTGATTGGTAGAGTGGAAAGATGGGAGACTCCCCCCTTGCACTTACACCTCCCTCTTGTGTGGGTCAACAGACTGAGGAAGATGTTGCCTTGAGGAGCAGCCCCTCCTGCGTGGGCGTGGGCTAGAGGCAAAGGGTGGGGAGCGCAAACTCTGGGGAAGACTCCATTTCACTCTGGCCAGTGAAACTTTCTGAAGCCTCAGAGACAGAAAAGCCCTATTTCCTACGGCCCTGGGATTTCTCCCTCCACATCATTTTGCATTTGTTTTTCTTCAATGTTTTCTAATCTTAATCCATGATAGGAAGATGGACAGATGAATCCCTGTCTGTCTGTGTTTGCGTTCCTGCATGCACATGTTCTGTGCGCTTCTCCTGTTTGCTTAGACCAAAAAGGCTCTTCTACACTTTCTCTTTTATTCTTGAATGTTCTTCGGCACTGATGCTATTTTCCTGTTCTTCGGGCTATATTTTATATTATTACTTCCTTAAGTAATATAACAATAAGGAATATTATTATATCCTTCTTGAATGTAGGCTACATTCTTTGGGGGAAAATTATTAACAAACCTTCTCAAATATTGCACAAAGAATGACCTAGGAAACAATTATAGACTCCTAGACCCCATTTCACCAAGAGTCTGCCTCACAGGTACCAGGAGGGCTCAGGGATACATCGGCTGCTACTGGCTCTCTGGACCTGAGAGGAATCCTCCCAGAAAACCATTAAGCTGGTTTTCAACCGTTTTCACTGGTGTTCAAGAGATGTCATTTCTTTCTTTGCATCTCAGCTTAGTCAAGAAAAATAAAGAAAAAGAAGCTGAACCTAGAGGTTGAGTTTATATTCTCATGTCCCATTTCTGTGCCAAACCAAGGTACATTGAGCTCATTCAGCCTTTCGCTGATTTTGTATTTTCAATTTTTGTATCTTTTCAGTTTCAATTCCTTGTAGGTACTTGTTTATAAAAAGTGGAAATGCCTCCAGTTCTGGTCTCCCTGTGCTCGTTCCTTCCCTTCTCCTCCAAGGCTGAGGGCTTGAGTAAGGTGCATCTTCCTGTTTCCTTCTGCTGAGTCTTGGGTCTGCTCGTTTTCCTCTGTAGCCCCTGTGTTCCCAGGGAAGAGTAGCAAGGGCGGTAATGATTTCTATTCCCTTAGCGTTTTCTCAAGCCTGGTGATGGATTATCTTCCTGAGCTACGCCATAGAGGGCTCCTACTGCTTGCAGACGTGGTTTTTACGTTCCAAAGATACAGCAAAGGGAGACAAGAAAATAAGACCAGAACCTGGCTACCATTCATTACTGCCTGTCCTTAACAAAGTGCACACCACTTGCCGGTGGGCGTGGGAGCTGACTGTGGCAGAACAATACCAGGAAGAAAAGAGAATTTTAGAGACAGCATGCTCTCCCACTAAGCCACAGAAAGGTACAGATAATGAAGGTTCTGAAGGAAGAAAGGCCTGACTAAGTACTGCTTCAGAGAAGTCTGTGACCTCAGGCTCTGTCTGGTCATGACAGTTCAAAGCCTTGGTGACAATGGAGTAGTTGTGAGCCAACTGGTAATCCTGGCTTTGCCCAAAAAAAGCCTAAGAAAAGGACAAAACCTGGGAAAGATCAGAGGGCACGCAGAGTTGAGACAAGGAGGTTATTTCATTTTCCTATGGAAGCATCATATAATGCCTCGTTTGACCTCTGCTAATGGCGAGTGGGTTTCGGGGAAGGGAAATGCGGGTGGGGGAGGATTTGTGGGGAGGAAGAGCAGGGCCCATGTTCAGCACTGCCTAGAGCCACTAGAGGGGCTGGGCAGAGCTGGATGAAACTTGGTTGGAAAACTCTGCTTAATGCATTAGAGAAACAACTTGCAGAAACATCTCCCTCCCTTCCTTCCTCCCCCAAACAGTAATGAGTCCAAATTGCTAATAAAACATAAAAACTCAAAGATGTTGTACATGGGCCATTTTTTCTGAGCTGGTTATTTTTTATGTCAGTTTTCCCACAGCTGTGAGCATGCTATAACTATCAACTTACCAAATGCCCCAGTTTAAATGAAACTTTAAAAAATATATTTAGGGATTTATACAGAAAAGGGGGCAGAGAAGCAAGACCTATTTTCCCCCTCTTTTGCTGAGAAATAAATTTAGCTAAGATGTGGTGGGAGTGGGGGCTTGAATTGATAAGTCCTGACAAACAGCTGTTGAAAGCATAAATAATTATTTCGTTTTTTTTTTTTTTTTATAAAGTCTGCCTGAAAAGTGCTGCTGAGCTATCTGGTAGTAACTCCTGCATGTAAGAATGGCTTCATTTGGGGGTTAATTTATACACTGGGATGTAGAGAAAGATTACACAAAGAGCATTTCTTACACAGAAGGATACAAGAATCCCACACAGAGATCATCCTACCTATGAAGATCAAGCTTCCTAAGGGAAAGCAGGAACTGGGAAACAGTTCTGTTCTTTGCTGCCGTCTCATCTTCAGCATATAATAAAACAGCAAACATTCTTTGGGGAATTTGTGGTTGTTGAGTTCCAAGAGGTGATGGAGGGAAGTTTAGGTAATAAAGACCAGGTGTCCTGAAGGGGACACTTGAGTGTCAAACCTAGCATCAGAAAAGGAGCTGCTACGCTCAGGCTCGGCTGCAGCACCCAGATGAGCCAACACCTTGGGGGACGTTTCATGTTCGGCGCCCACCCCTCATAAATGGACATGACTCAATATCCCCAGTGACTAATATGGCTGGTGACCATACCACCTTGGGCTCCGCTCTCAGAAACTGCACTGGGTTGGGCTAGGACTTGGTTCTTATGAAGACCTCCAAAGAGAACCCATAAGCATCAATGACAACAGCAGGAATCCGCTGCCTTGAGTCAGTCCCAAATGATTCTCTTTTCTGATGAATGGGTCTTTCACACTCATAGATGTAGGGTTTTGAGAATCTGGCCAAAGCTCGTTTGCTTTTAAAAAAAAAATTAATGCCCAAAAGAAGTCAGGGTGGGGTTAGCTGAAGGGAGGAAAATGGAAGAGGAGGAGAGCTGTAGACACAAGAGGAAGGTATCCTTTGTGGGCCAAACCCCTCTAGTCACTATAACAGAGCCAGCATGCCCCAAATTTTACTGGGATCAAATAAGGTCTTAATGCTAAGATTTGAGAACTTCCTTTGTAGGGAGGAAAGCTGGGCTCTTAGAATTATAACAGAAGCTCTTACTAGCTCTGAATAATCTTCTCTGAATAAGTTTTGAAGACAGGTGCCTGCAGAAGGTTCTAATCTGCTGTCCCTGGGTGAGGCTGTTCAGGCTCACTATGAGGGTGCCCACTCCAGTGACAGTGGTCAGGGATAGCTCCCTTGAAGTGTGGGCTGGCCAGGTGCGCAGGCTGTGGGTGAGCATTGGCGTTGACTGCTGTTTTGGAGGTACCCTTCTTAAGGATGTAGAATATTTGAGTTTTACAATAAACAGTAAGCAGCTGTTGCTGTGGCAGAGACTTGTGTCTACAGGTCCTTCCACAGATGAAATGCATTTAGTCTACTTGTGTCTTACTCGGGAATGTGAATATATCTCCAAGAATGCATCATTTGGGGCATGGGTCATTCTCCACAGGGGTCCCATTAAATGGTGTTTTTCAAAAGTGGATGAGCGAAAAGGAAAATAATTCAATGGTGCGAAAAAATAGCCTTGCTGTTATATAGAAGAATTTGTTCTGTTTGTAAAGAGATGTTTTTTAAATTCCCCACCACACCTAGCATCAGGGACATGCGCGCCATCCATCTTCTTGCCCACCATTGCCCAGGCCTGGCGTTTTGTCTTTCTCTGATGGACCTGAAGGTGCAGTCTTTTGTGGGGGATAAGCAGAGACTCTGCGTGAGAAAGCTCCCACCTCAGAGGAACCAGGAATGCTTCCTGGAAATAGAAACATCAGCTAGTCCTAGAAATGGGCTGGGACTCTGCAGAGCTGTGGGAGGTGTTTCAAGTTGAGGCAGCCACAGAAGTGTGGATGTGGGAAAGGTCAGGCTGGATTGAGAGAATGACACATGTCCAGTTTGGCTTACCCAGACGTTTTAGACGTGTTAGTGGATAGTCACAGACACACTAAAAATACAAGATATGACCAAAAAAATGGAGCAGCATTTGTTTCGGTTAGCCATGAGCGCTTGTTTTTGAGCAAGAAAATAAAATGATTAAAACTTTATTATGTTTGTATCCTGGACTGGTTCCTGGAAAAGAAAATAAATTCTTGAGAAAAAAAATATTCAATGCAAATCAAGCCTGTACTTTAATTCATAGCATCCTGATATATCTCCATGTTAATTTTTGTTTGGGTAAATGAGCAGCATCCTATGAAGTACTAGCTTTGGGGAAGCTCAGGAGGGCAGGCACACAGGAAGGCTATGTTCTCTCTTTGCAACTCTTCTGAATATCAGAAATTAATTCAAAGCGAAAAGCAAGAACAATACACAACCATGAGCCTCTGTCGGGGGCAGTGGTGAGCAGTTTGGCTGGGCTACAAGCCAAGCTCACCCAACTGAAACGTTTGTTGTGCACTTCCTGTGTCAAGATCCCTGTTTCTGGAATTCCACCTACTGCTGTAGCCACTTCTGCCCAGGCGCATCATGGAGATGGGGCTGCCAGCTCAGGCCAAGGGTGTATCTGGATGTAGATACATACCAGGCAGAGCCTGGGAAACTGGCTAGCCGAGAGACTTCATGTCCTCTTTCTTAAACAGTTCTTCCGCTGCTGTTATCCTTCTTGAACATTCTCACAGTGTTCTCTGACCTAAGTGAGATGAAGTAAATGCTTTTAGAACCAGTAAGCAAGAGGCTGAGGCAGGGGAACACCATGAATTCAGTGCCACCCTGAGCTACATAGTAGCTCCAGGTCAGTCTGGGATAGAGTGAGGCCCTGTCTCAAAAAGAATAAAACAGCAACAGAATGTGAACAGCAAGTTCAAAATCAGGAATGTGCGTATTAGAGTTCACTGTCTCTTAGTGGCTAATTTTAAGGTCTCTTCTTAAATAAATCACTCTCCTCAATTTGAATTGCTAAGTTTCTGTCTATAGAAATATTTTCTATTTTCCTTAGCGAGCAATTAGAGAAGTTAATAGTTTATAAAAATATAGCATTTTATGTGAGAATGCTTTATATACAAGAGCAGCACAGGAGGGAATATATAGATTATATGGAATAATTGTTCAATCTTTTTTCTGATTCCACATATCTCTCGTGTGCCACCTAAAAAAAACAAGAGACTATAAATGAATACAAATCAAGGCAAGAAAATTTCACTAATATAAAGGCATATATGTATGTGCCTGTTTATGTAATATGTGTGCACTATACCAATTCCTAACAATCTACAACTAAAAACCTAGGGTAGTCGGTTGAGCCATTGTCTTAGTTAGGATTTCCATTGCTGTGAAGACTTCATAATCATGGCAACTCTTATAAAGAAAACATTCAATTGGAGTGGCTCGCTTACAGGTTCAGAGGTTCAGTCCATCATCATCACGGCAGGAAACATGGTGGTGTGCGGGCAGACCATTGGTGCTGGAGTTGTATGAGAGTCCTACATATTGTAGGCACCAGGACACTGGGTGGTATCCTGATCATAGGAAACCTCAAGGCCCACCCCCACAGTGACACACTTCCTCCAAAAGGCCATAGGAACTCAACAAAGTCACACCTCCTAATATGGTCACCTCTATGAGATTATGGGGCCAAATGCATTAACATTACCATAGGCATGTAGAGATACATAGTGTGAAAGGAACACACTTAGACATGTGTTCCCTCCCTACTGTGTTCTTTTCTTCAGGTTTAGGTTCTTATAACATACTTTCATACATGCATGACTAGAGGCACATTGAGCTATCCTTTTGAAGAGTAACATTATTATTAATTCTTTGAGAATTTTACACAATACATTAAATTTATCACATTCACCCCTGAACTCCTCCTAAATCTAGTCCTACCTCCTTACCCACCCAACTTTGTGTCTTTTTGTTTCTCAAGTTTGTCCAATCTAATTTGTATTGCCCAAGTATTTCTGGAATCGGGTGGCCCTACCAGGAGCCACACCCTACAGAAAACTGACTTTCCTCTCCTGGCAGCGACCAGATGCCAAGAGCTCCTCTGCTTAGGGCAGAACTTCGGGCTCCCCTCCCTGCTTCGTGCTGGGATTTTGTCTGGTTTGAGTTTATGTAGCCCTTTTGCAGGCTGTCACAACTGCTGTGGGTTCATACGTGTAACTCCCCTGCAGTGTCTGCAAACACTGTTTAGTTATAGCCGTTCACTGCCTCTGGCTCTTACCGTCTTGTCTTTCTGCGCCCTCTTCCATGACCATCCCTGAGCCTTGGGGAGAGGGTGCTATAGAGGCCCCATTTAGAATTGGGCATGCCGCTGTCTCTTCTTCTCTGTACCTTGACCAGCTGTGGGCCTCTGATGAGGGTTTAGAGATGCCCTCATCTATGGGTACAGAGATAAGTCATCCGATGTCATTTTATTACTATGTCCATTTAGCAGGGTGACGGTTGTAGCCTTCTAGGATCTGTAACCTGTCTATTCCCAGACTCTTGGTCCCAGTGCTTGTTTCGAGTATGGGTTCCATCTTAAAGGTATAATCAGAAAGGGGTTGGCTCCTTCCATAGCATCTATACCATTATTGTGCCCATAGGGCTGTCTTGGCAGGCCAGATATTACTGAGGCTCCCAGAGTCCAGAGCTAGCTACGACTGACATACAGTTCTCCTGTGGTAGAGCTCACAGCTCCTTCCAGTGCTATGAAAGCTAGCCAGTGGAGATGAAACTTCAAGAGTAGCTCCAGTGTGATTTCTCCATGTTCTGTGCTCAAATGTGTGTAATCTTCAGCAAAGGGGTCTTTGCGGCATGTTCTAGAGGTTGACTAAGAGCAATGACGATAGTTAGGTTTCAGTCTTTGGGGCCTACTAGTCAACAGCTCCAGAAAATGTAGCCCATTCTTGGCAGTGGGAGTTTTACTTGCTAGTCCATGTAGTAGGGGCATTGTCCCTGCTATAGGGTAATTCCATTTAAGTTATTTTATATATGTATATTGATATATATTTAGGGAGTTTCTACAGTATTAAGTTTCTGTATGACTTTTTCAAAACATTTTTAAAGTCAGTTATCCCTCCCTACGCATCCTCCTCTACCCTGCCCCATTTAACCATGGAATGGTCCTCATATCACACCATTTACCACTTTGCTGACCTCCATAGGTTTTCCAAATGAAACACACCTACCTAAGGGTTCCATGCTAACATCCATATATGAAAAAACATGTGACATTTGACTTTCTGCGTCTGACTTATCTCACTCAGAGTGACAGTTTCCAGCTCCATCTATTATCTAAGAATTTCATTTTTCTTAATACTTGGATAGTATGCCATTGTATAAACATACCACATTTTCATGTCCATTCGTCAGATGATGATATCTAGGTTGTTTCCATGCTCTGGTTATTGTGAATAATGCAGCAATGAACATGGATGACCCAATATCTCTGTGATAGGAAAAAGAGTCTTTTGGTTATACGATAGGGCCAGTTTTGAATCTTGCTTTTTAAGGTCAGAAAAGAGAGATTTTTAATTCCTCAGGTTGTCGGAGAAGACTCTCCTGGAGGATATGGGTTTTGCTCCTAGTACCCATGTCAGGCAACTCACAACTGCCTGTAGTTTCAAGTCCAGGAAACCCGATG
Organism: Alexandromys fortis; assembly: GCF_014885135.2. NCBI lineage: Eukaryota > Metazoa > Chordata > Mammalia > Rodentia > Cricetidae > Alexandromys > Alexandromys fortis. The sequence continues at coordinate 4,284,917 of NW_026067970.1, forward strand.
GCCTCTTCAAACCCCTTTAGGCTCCTGCACTGATGTGCACTTAACCACCCACTGCATCCAAATAATTCAAAATTTAATAAATATTTTTAAAGGGAGAATAATGCAGATAAACCACAAATGAATTGAGGTTCTCTGTTTCTCTTGGTTTGGGTTAGTGTATCTGAAGAAATCGCAGGGCCGCTTGTGTGGTGAGTTGGTGGGAAGCTGGGCAAGTGGTTTCGGCTTTTGTAGACGATTTCCTCATCTGTAAAAGAAGGAGAAGAATGTACCCAGCTTAGTTCTAGGATTTAGTAAGGCAATGTAGAATAACCTAGGCCGTTATTGGAATTTAATAAGGATTGGTTAGTTAGCTTTTGTTTTTATTATAATTAGTATTAGAATTTTTTTTAAAAAAAAAAATTCTGACATCAAAAGTTTTATCCCTTCCCTAATGGCACTGGAACCTATGCTTTAAAAGGTCACAGTATTAAATGACTGTAAAGTAGATTCTATGAGGGCTAGGAGCGGAAAAGCTCAGTGGTAGGGCAGCCTGCCTAGTGCATGTCCTGGCCTTGATCCTTACCACTGTGGAAAAAAATGTATATTTTATGATAATTAATGGGAAAAAGTTCCAACCAAATGCATAAAGCACCCGATAAGGAGAATGATTTTACTATGGGAGAAAAAAAAAATCACTGGACGCGAGGTGACGAGACTGGATCTGGCTAAGAACAGCACATTGGCCAAGCCTGCTGCGTTTCTCGTCCCTGCTTGGTGTTGGGACTGGGTTGAGCAGAGCTGACAGACAAAAGAGATTGCTTTGCAGTGCATATAAATTGGCTTTATCGGGGCCAGAGCTTCTATTGCCTTTTATCTGCTTCTAAGACCAGATCCAGGATGTTGGAAAGAATTGCCGGAAAAGGGTCCTGTTCTTAATGCATTTATTTGGTTACAGAAACACCAGACCATTTAATAACTGCTATGAAGCCAGCCCTGACAAATTCTGATTGGCAGAAACTGGCTGACTTGGCCGAGTTAATGGGAAATGCCCTGGGCCCCAACCCTGTGGCTGCTCAGGGCACCACCTCCATTCCCAAGAATTCAGAGCTGTGGAAATCATGGGCAGGACTGACACCCTCCCCAGTCCCGAGATACCAGGCCTCTCGGGAGTGTAACTGAAAAAGCCAGGAAAGGGACAAAGACCCTAGGAGATCTGTGCCTGTGATTCGACTTCTTGTATCTTAGTCTTCACTTACAAAATGACAAAAGTCAGACTTCAGAATCTTTCCTGCTCTAATGTTCTGTGAGATCATATTAGCGAAGTGCTTTGAAAATTGGAGGATGCTTTTGTTCTGTCCCCCTGACTTTGAAGTAACCGTCACAATGTCTGGCTCATGGGTGTCTGTGACTCTTTGAGCCCCAGCAGCCACCCACCCCTCTTTCTCCTCCTAAGTCAGTACAGGCTGTCTCTCTGGAAGGACAGACTGGCTCTGGCCCAATGTAACTACTCAGAAAAAATAATAAAAATTTTTTTACCCATAATAGTAAAGGAGCTTTGATAAACATCTGAAATCTTGCTCTTGAATTTTTTCATTTATTATTTGGAGTGATGAATTTATCATCATTTGATTCAGGGGTCCTGGATATAGTTAATATGATGAGTATTGCCACAAGTTCTGAAAGGGTCTCCACATTTAAAAATCTGTCTTAGGGACTGGAGAGATGGCCCTGGAGAGGTAAGAGCTCTTGCTGCAAGAGCATCAGAACTTAGTTTAATTCTCCAGCACCCACATAAAATGTGCACCCGTAATTGCACTGGGAAGTACAATGTGGGGTCAGAAATGGGAGGCTAGCTGGGGTTTGCTGGTCGCTAGCTTAGGTCCAGAATCATTGGGAGACCCTATTTCAAGGGAATAGAGCAGGACTTAACATCTCCCTCTATCCTCCACATGTGTGTACGTGTATACCATACACATATCCATGCATGCACATTCTTCTGTGTGCTCCACACATGTGTATACACACACACCACACACATATCATACATGCACATGCTCCTCTTCCCTCCACACATGTGTATACACACACCAAACACATATACATACAAATATAAAAATTTAAAAATGAAATCTATCTCAGAACATCTGTGCTTATTGATACAGAATAATCCAAACGAACTCTTCTCCCCGTTTTCACTCTTTATTAGGAAGCAGCTCTTGAAGCCATTGCATAGACTACATTCTCCCCAGCCATCCTGGGAACTCTCAGAATGAACTTTTTCATAGGATAACATACTTAAGTGAGGTTTCCAGGTTTTGTTTTGGAAATCTCGCTCCCTAACTGTAGAAACTAAAAGAGGTCTCTGTCTCGTGCTCATGGGTAATTCTAATTTTATCACTTTTGCCAGGTCTCAGGGTGGTGAAGAATAAAGCAGAGCCCTGCTGACATGAAGTTTATCTCTTGCTAATAAAAACCACATATCTCTGTGGAGGTGCTGGGGCTGTGTTTTAACTTCCCCGGAATGACAACCAGAAGGCAGGAAGGGGGCCAAGGCATTGGGACCTCTTTTGGGTAGACTGTAGTTTAAAACCTTGTATCTTTTATTGCTTTCCAATCAAAACCCTTTATCTTTTCTGCATTATGGAAGTTTCCTCCCCAGTGTGCTCAGGCATGGAGAAAGGGGCACAGTAGTAGAAGGAGAGGGGAATTGAGTGCCTTCTCAACCTTCTCCTCACTAGACCACAGCTACAGAACCATATTGTGATGGTTCTCCCATCTTCTAAGTCTGTGACCCAGACACGGCATTCTCGGTCTATAGCCAACATCACCCTTTCTGAAAGAACCAGTCTCAATCAGGGCTCTGGGACTCTCTTCTGACTCCTTCCTCACTGCTGCCCCCCCCCCCCATCCTCTTTATCCTCTGCCCTCCTCTTACTGGAAGAGTCTGTGCATGACTCAGTCCTGGGCCCTGCCCGTCTACTTGTAATAGGCTGTCCATCAGAACCGATTCCCAGTGGACGGCTTCAGCCCTGGCTGCTGCGCTGAGCTCAGATGTTCCTGTTGTCGGCCTTCCTGGCTTCTCCATCTGTATGTCTAATAGGCATCTCAAATTTAATATGCCCAAGGCAAAACTCCCGACCCTCCAGACTCATCTCTGATGACACCTTTCTCATCGCAGCCATCAGCGACAGTATTTACGCACTGGATGAAGTCACAGCACAGAGTCATCCTCGCTTCTCTTTTTCCCCTCTCAGTGGCATTGGCTGGCTCTGCTGCCCCTGCTCATTTTGACTCTGGCCTCATGTATGCTTTCTGCTCCCCACCCAGTATGAGTTTCCATGGCCACTTATTCAGACTCTTACGAAAATCTCTGAACAGTTCCCCATGCTTAAACTTTTTCTCTGGGACACAGTGGTTAGTGAGATTTCCTTAAACTCAAATCAGGAGGCTGGAGAGAGACGGGGCAGCAATGAAGAGCATATCCTGTTCTTCCAGAGGACCCAGGTTTGGTTCTTACCACCCACATGGCAGCTAACAGCCACCTGTAACATCAGCTCCTAGACGATCCAGTGCCTCTGGCCACCCCAGGCACCTAAATTTGTTTCATATGCGCACACCTGCACAACACACACACACACACACACACAGCGTTTAAAAATAATAATAAAAATATTTAAAAATCAGACGCTACAAGTCTCTTCTGACTGTATAACGTCTTATCTCTGCAAGACCCCATCCTTCTCTCTCTTCTCATCTCTTCCTTCCTTCCTTGTCTCCCATCTCATCTCTCTCTCCCTCCCTCCCTCCCTCCCTCCCTCCCTCC